>NW_011494835.1:3762431-3802333 GCF_000754665.1 Bison bison bison
AATGAAAACACTAACTGGGAAAGATAAAGAATATATGCACCTTTATATTCATTGCACCGTTATTTATAACAGTCAAGGTATTGATATATGAAAATAACCTATGTTTCCATCAACAGATGAATAGATAAAGAAGATGTGGTATGTGTATGTATGTATGTATGTGTGTGTGAAATATTATTCAGCCATAAAAAAATAATGAAATCTCATCATTTGCAACAATATGGGTGGAGCTCCAGGGCATTATGCTAAGTAAAGATGAATGTGATACAATCTCTCATATGTAAAATCATTTTTTGAAAAACCTCAGTGAGAACAGATCATTGGTTGCCAGATGGGCATGTGGGGGTGAGAGAAATGGACAAAAGGGATCAAAAAGTAAAATAAATAAGTAAATTTTTTAAACAATAAATACACAAGTTCCAAAATTTATTTCAAACTTGTTTGAGAAACAGATATGTGATAATTAGCTTGCTATTATTCCTGTCCACTTATTAATTGCTCACATAAAGTCACAATCTGCAGTGAAGAGTGAATTGGTGTCAGGTGGGGTTTAGAGTAGCACTGCTCTCCATTCATTGTTTTTCTCATGTCTTAAGATGAGAGAAGGAATACATCACCATGAAGACCCTTTACCTCGTCAATAAATCTAAGACATCATTTCATAGAAGTGTGGATTTTAATAAGGTGTCTCTGTTTAAAAAAAACTCAATTCTATGTCTTCAATATCAATGGAAGTAAAAGGGTCTTCAAATAATTAGAATTTCAAATTCAGAGCTAGTCTTAAACATAGCACATAAATTTGATAGCTACTCATCCCTCATAGTGGATATCAGATAGCATCCAATTTTTTATCTTAACTTAAAAACTACTGTCCAGTCCAACAGAGGGTAAGTTCAATGCTTACATGATTAGAAAAATAGAACTGAAATTAAAAACTGGTGACAGAAGAGTTGAACTCTCATCAGCTTAGTTTAGTTTGTGTGTGTGTGTGGTTTTTGTTTTTTGTTTTTATTTGTTGGTTTTTGTTTTTTAACTTGCTCTCAGTTCAAGTGAATCTATCTGGGATGAATTTTATCCCTCAATACTGAAAGGATTTACAAGTGCAATGCAAGACAAACATTAGCATTTTGAGACACTGTATCCAATAAAAGAGAACAGCAAAAGACTGAAGATTAGCAGGCCAAGGTTCCATTTTCCAAATATATTTTTTGGAAGCTACAGACTTAAAAAGTTCATTTCAACCAAAAAAATAAATAAACTTGAACCAAATCATTAACAGGGTATGTGAAATTTTTAAGTGTGAATGACTAGGAGCCAGCCTGGCCTTACGAGAAAAATTCATGAGAGTTAACCTAATATCCTTTTCTAATCACCAGGCCAGCACAAAATGTTGTACTGGGGTTGCAGAAAGACCTTTGAAACTTTACATTATGTACTTACTAATTCCATGAAGAAATGTAATATGGATAACATTACAAGTGAATGAATTAGTAGCTAGAAAAATAATGGTAACAAATAGCATTGGTTAATAGATCAAATTCAGTCTATAATAAATTGTCTATTCTGATGTTTTCACCAACATTTGGATTGAAAATTTGACTATCTTCTTATAAAATTTACAAATAAACAAATTAGAGACATAATATGTTTGAGAGTGAAATCAGGATCCAAAATATACAACAACAATGAAGAAAAAGGAGTTCAGCTGGAGGATAGAACTAATGAGAATCTGGGAGTAAGTGTTAAGGCAGGAAGCAGGTAAAGAGCAAGAGACTTGAGAGCAAGGGAAACAACCGTGCCATTTAGGAAGATAATCATCCCACTGCCATTTTGAGCTTATGATTCCCCTGGCTGCTGTGTAGACACTGCATGGAAGGATGGTGGCATGAATCATGTGAAAAGTGCTGTCCTTCCCATCCACGTAGAGATGGGACTATCCTGCTAAGTCACTTCAGTTGTGTCCGACTCTGTGCAACCCCATAGACGGCAGCCAACCAGGCTCCCCTGTCCCTGGGATTCTCAAGGCAAGAACACTGGAGTGGGTTGCCATTTCCTTCTCCAATGCAAGAGAGTGAAAAGGGAAAGTGAAGTCGCTCAGTCCTGTCCGACTCTTAGCGACCCCATGGACTGTAGCCCACCAGGCTCCTCCATCCATGGGATTTTCCAGGCAAGAGTACTGAAGTGGGGTGCCATTGCCTTCTCCAGTGACAGTGAAAACTGGAGGCAAACATTGGTCATACTTGAGGCATGAATAATTTTTCTTCCTGTTGTGGGACTAGCCTCTTCAAAAACAAAATACTCCTAATGAAAATAGTTGAGACAAGGCGTAGTGCAAGGCACTTTAGAGAAAACAACTTGAGCAAGATACCAACTCTGCCTTAGGAGTTACAATGTTAATTGAGAGGTTTTCATGCACATTGAATCCAAAGCAATGTCTTCTGTGTTTAATGACTAGGACAAACACAGTGCTGCTGCTGCTGCTGCTGCTACTGCTGCTGCTGCTAAGTCGCTTCGGTCGTGTCCAACTCTGTGCAACCCCATAGAGGGCAGCCCACCAGGATCCCCCGTCCCTGGGATTCTCGACTCCTGCTTGGGCTTAGGAGAAAACCTTCTTGGAAAAAACAGCACTGAGCAGGGCTAAAATTAGTAACCGAGGCATTCCTTGGATCTGAGACAGCCTACTACTTGAAGAATGCCTGAACCCTCAAAACAGAAAAATAACGTGGCCATAGGTTGATCTCTAATGTTTTCCTCTCCAGATCCTTTTCCACCCTATCCACCCCCAAGAAAACTGGCCTGTGTGGACTGAAGCAAGCTTCCAGTTGGGTTCAGCCAACCTGAGGCACCAGCAGGACAGCAGCAGGCAGGAGGTCAGTCTCCAGAGCTCCCACCTCCTACCTGCTTCCCTCTGCTGTCCACCCAGATTATCTGCGTCTTTCTCCCAACAGCCAGCTCTTGTAATTGGACCAACTCACACAGCTCTCTCACCAGGTTCAGGGCTCATCTTCTTTCCTTGCCCCTTTCAGCCTAGGAGGGCAAAGTGAAAGTGAAGTTGCTCGGTCATATCTGACTCTTTGCGACCCCGTGGACTGTAGCCCACCAGGCTCCTCCGTCCATGAGATTCCCCAGGCAAGAATACTGGAGTGAGTTACCATTTCCTTCTCCAGGGGATCTTCCCAACCCAGGGATCGAACCCAGGTCTCCTGTGTTGCGGCAGACACTTTAACCTCTGAGCCACCAGGGAAGCCCAGGCTCCCAGCAAATACTAACCCTGAGAAGCTGCATTACCCCTTGTGGTCTTCATTAAGTCCCACCTGCACCTTTGTAAATTGTTCCTTTATTCAATTCAGTTGAATTTTATTCAAGTCAGTTACCCAGTTTGAGTGTGCCATCACTTTCCTTGGCAAGACCTTGGCACACACAGTCCCCTTTGGGGTGTCATATTCATATTGTTTCCCAAGTGGCACAGTGGTAAAGAATCCATTTGCCAGTGCAGGACATGCAAGAGACACATGTTCAAATCCCCTGAGTGGGGAAGATCCCCTGGAGTAGGAAACAGCAACCCACTCCAACATTCTTGCTTGGAAAATTCCATGGACAAAATTCCATGTAGCCTGGGCTACAGTCCATGGGGTCACAAAGACTCAGACACGACCAAGTGACAGAACACACAAATGTTCATATTGCTCAGCTGAAGACTGTTATCAAGCCTTGAACTAAGAGTCTTTGTCCATGGAGAATGAGCGATCAAGACCCAATCTGACTACAAAAGGACTCTTAGGATAGAGAATCAGCAGAAGCAGGCACAACATCTTGCCCTTTCCCACATCATTAATAACTTTGTGTATGTACATTCAGAATGAGAAAGAATGAAAATGACTACCTCAATGAGATAAATAGCCCCTAACTTTGCACTCCTGGGCCAAGCTAGAGACAAACTATGAATCCTCACTCACCCACATCTGAGAAGTATGACCCCAACTGTCTCTTCCGCTGTCACTGCCCCCACCACATACTCTGCTAGCATCTGCTGCCCACTGTCCCAGAGGAAGCCTCCAAAGACCAAACAAATGTTTATGTTTATATTATTTTTATAATACAAATAAAATTAAGTAGACCTCTCAATTGGGGGAAATTTGCACCTTACTTTAGTAAAATGTTATAAAGGCAGCCTCAACATTATTAGTAATACTATTCATTAGTTTAGGTAGATTCATGTGTTTATTTTCTTATTATATTGTGCTCCTTTTTCTCACTCCATCTGGCCTCATCCTTTGTCTTTTAGCAGACAAGACTCAAAGCTGTGCCGGCAGGAATTTGTGAAGAGCACATCAGTCTCACAGCACTGCCGATAATTTATAATTAAGGATTCGACCTCCCTTCTGCTAATTCCACCTCAGAGGCATTTTCAGTGCTTATGTCTTCCCAGGCTCCAGTCTTCCAACCATTCTTCAGAATCTCCACTTTCCTCCCACCTTTTCTCTCCTCCCCTTTCCTGCGTGGACCATTCAGCTCCAAACCCCAACCGCTACTTTTCTTTTCTTTCCTAGTCAGAACAGTTTAGCAATCTCTGTATTTCACTGCACTCCGGAAGGTCTCATCTTGTTAATCAAACACATCTACTAATGTAGGTCCCCAAATAAAGACAGTTGTCTCCTTGAGATAAACACTATGCATTAGCTTAGAAAGTAATATATACAATTTGCTCTTTACCACAGCCATGAACATGCTTTGTAAATGGAATGGATTTTAACAAGCCTATTTCACAAAGAATTTCTAATCACTTTTTGTTTACAGACACCATCAGTGTATAAACCATAGGTCTAAAGAAACATAAATGAAAGACATGTTTGGAGACTTCCTTCCTGCATTAAGGACTTTTAAATTTCAGGACTTAAAATACCCAATTCATATATCTATACTTCTGCTCCCCTTCACAGCACAAGCCAATCTGCTAGAGTTATTTCACAATATAACCTGACCGTGGCTGGCAGGTACAATCAATATTGCAGACTTTATAGTTCCTGGCACAGCTTTCTGCACAGAGTGGATACTAGATAAACATTGCTGACAGATTGATTCAGACTCCGGTGGTCCAGAGAGCTCACACAGAAGCCACCAGTTTGAAACTGGTGCAACTGATTTCTGTGCAAGGAACTGTACAAGTAGGAACTGGACAAGTAGATTCTGACCAGGGAAAATTTGTTCTAGGATGAACTGCATGCAGTTTTCACATTTTCATTTTTAATTTCCAAACTAGTGTTCTATTATGGGCTGAATTGTGTCCTCTCTCCCCAAAAATCTATAGGTGAAGTTCTAACCCCTAATGTTAAACAAAGTGACTCTCTTTGAAGCTATTGTCTTTAGAGAGGTAATCAATTAATATGAGGTCATTAGCATGGACTCTAACCTAATATAAAGGGTGTCTTGATGATTAAAAAGAGATTGGGACACAGACATGCATAGAGTAAAGACCATGTGAGGACCCAAGGAGAAGACAGCAGTCTACAAGCCAAGGTGAAGAAATCAACCCTGCTGCGTCCCTGAATTGTGAGAAAATAAATTTTTGTTGATTAAGCCACCCAGTCTATTTGTTATGGCTGCCCTAACAAACTCATACATACTCCCAAAACCTTCTAGTAACAAGCTTCATAACATCTGGAGAAGGAAAATTTACACAACTCTCTAAAAGCATAATGAAGGTCATCAGGAATCTCTTTCCTTAAAAACTGCTTACAAGTGCAAAATAAAATTTTGCATATAATTTCAGGAGATTCATGGATCCCTTTGATCCAGACCCACAGTTAACATTCCCTATGTTTAGTATCAAATACCCTCAAGTACAGGAAACAGGGATCAAGACCATCCCCATGGAAAAGAAATGCAAAAAAGCAAAATGGCTGTCTGGGGAGGCCTTACAAATAGCTGTGAAAAGAAGAGAAGCGAAGAGCAAAGGAGAAAAGGAAAGATATAAACATCTGAATGCAGAGTTCCAAAGAATAGCAAGAAGAGATAAGAAAGCCTTCTTCAGCGATCAATGCAAAGAAATAGAGGAAAACAACAGAATGGAAAGACTACAGATCTCTTCAAGAAAATCAGAGATACCAAAGGAATATTTCATGCAAAGATGGGCTCGATAAAGGACAGAAATGGTATGGACCTAACAGAAGCAGAAGATATTAAGAAGAGGGGGCAAGAATACACAGAAGAACTGTACAAAAAAGTTCTTCACGATGCAGATAATCACGATGGTGTGATCACTGATCTAGAGCCAGACATCCTGGAATGTGAAGTCAAGTGGGCCTTAGAAAGCATCACTAAGGACAAAGCTAGTGGAGGTGATGGAATTCCAGTTGAGCTATTTCAAATCCTGAAAGATGATGCTGTGAAAGTGCTGCACTCAATATGCCAGCAAATTTGGAAAACTCAGCAGTGGCCACAGGACTGGAAAAGGTCAGTTTTCATTCCAATCCCAAAGAAAGGCAATACCAAAGAATGCTCAAACTACCGCACAATTACACTCATCTCACACACTAGTAAAGTAATGCTCAAAATTCTCCAAGCCAGGCTTCAGCAATACATGAACTGTGAACTTCCAGTTGTTCAAGCTGGTTTTAGAAAAGGCAGAGGAACCAGAGACCAAATTATCAACATCCACTGGATCATCAAAAAAGCAAGAGTTCCAGAAAAACATCTATTTTTGCTTTATTGACTATGCCAAAGCCTTTGACTGTGTGGATCACAATAAACTGTGGAAAATTCTGAAAGAGATGGGAATACCAGACCACCTGACCTGCCTCTTGAGAAACCTATATGCAGGTCAGGAAGCAACAGTTAGAACTGGACATGGAACAACAGACTGGTTGGTTCCAAATAGGAAAAGGAGTACGTCAAGGCTGTATATTGTCACCCTGCTAATTTAACTCATATGCAAAGTACATCATGAGAAATGCTGGGCTGGAAGAAGCACAAGCTGGAATCAAGATTGCCGGGAGAGATATCAATAACCTCAGATATGCAGATGACACCACCCTTATGGCAGAAAGTGAAGAGGAACTAAAAATCCTCTTGATGAAGGTGAAAGAGGAGAGTGAAAAAGTTGGCTTAAAACTCAACATTCAGAACACGAAGATCATGGCATCTGGTCCCATCACTTCATGGGAAATAGATGGGGAAACAGTGGAAACAGTGTCAGACTTTATTTTTTGGGGCTCCAAAATCACTGCAGATGGTGACTGCAGCCATGAAATTAAAAGACGCTTACTCCTTGGAAGGAAACTTATGACCAACCTAGATAGCATATTCCAAAGCAGAGACATTACATTGCCAACAAAGGTCCGTCTAGTCAAGGCTATGGTTTTTCCAGTGCTCATATATGGATGTGAGAGTCGGATTGTGAAGAAAGCTGAGTGCCGAAGAATTGATGCTTTTGAACTGTGGTGTTGGAGAAGACTCTTGAGAGTCCCTTGGACTGCAAGGAGATCCAACCAGTCCATTCTGAAGGAGATCAGCCCTGGGATTTCTTTGGAAGGAATGATGCTAAAGCTGAAACTCCAGTACTTTGGCCACCTCATGTGAAGAGTTGACTCATTGGAAAAGACTGATGCTGGGAGGGATTGGGGGCAGGAGGAGAAGGGGATGACAGAGGATGAGATGGCTGGATGGCATCACTGACTCGATGGATGTGAGTCCCAGTGAACTCCAGGCATTGGTGATGGACAGGGAGGCCTGGCGTGCTGCGATTCATGGGGTCACAAAGAGTTGGACACGACTGAGTGACTGAACTGAACTGAACTGACCCTCAAGCAACGTGCATGAAAATTTTGCTGGTCTAACACTGAGAGATCTATGAGTGATGTATTTAAGTCTCAAGTGACTGGTATAAGGATTATTGTCATTACCTTTGCAACCTACTAATAAAAAAAGACATCAGTTAAATGACTAATTATATAACATTATAAAACTTCACAAAGAAAAGCAAGAGATACCATGGAAACAAACCATGAACATAAACTTGATTCTAAATTACAGTAAAATAATTGTGATGAACAAGTGAAAGAATACATTAATAATTCAAATATGTTTAACCGTTTCTATGATACAATACTCAAGAAAACATGGATAATTATGATCAGAATTTTAAAAGAAAAGTGAAAAAATCCATGCAGAAATAAAATGAACTAGAATAAAATGTATTCTTTTTAATTAAAATATAACATGATTTGTTTCAATAAAGTAGTTTAGCTAAATGAAAGGGGAGAAACCTGCTACTCAAAGATATGTTGTACGGTAAGACTTCTGGAGGCAGGAGCAGGGGCTAGATAACTGTTAGGGGTGTGAGAAGGGTTTCTGGTTGTGAGTGGGAAGCTGAACTACATGCCCTTTAACACTCACACTTCACTAGAGAAGAAAGCGATATATGCAAAACAAAAGGCCACTGCAGAATGCACTGTGTCCTAAGAGAAGGACAAACTGATAGCGGATTTCCAAGAAAAGTGCTGCCTTTTGTATGTGCATTTCTAACTCTGACTTCCCCGAGCACCTTTCCTATGCCAGCCAGCAGACCACACCGGGGCAGCGTAATCTTATATCAGAATAAGCAGATGTAAACACAACTTAATGTTATACCTCAGGGAGCATAAAAGATGGGTGGCCAACAGAAAACAAGTGTGCTGTCTCCCAGCACCAGCCGGCCAGGACAGCAACTAAAAAATCTGTGTCAACTCTGAAGAGGTGAAGCTTAAAACTGAAAGTCAGCACTAAACATTTCACTTGAAACAGAGAAAGCCAGGAACAACATGTCTCTTGGCGTTAAGAGGTCTCCTGTCAGAGTCATGGATGTGGAAATGCAAGCCCCAGCTGATGGCTGGCCAAGACGACCATCACTGTTACATACACTCCAGAGACTGCTCTGCCCATTTTTCATGGTTGGTTACAGTTGATGCCATTAAAAAGTTAAAGAAAGGCACCTCTAACTACTCTGTGATAACAGGGGAGTTCTCAATGCCCTCCATACTCCGCACCTGTCAACCTACCATGACAACATTCTGTGATAATGAGCTCTTTCCACTCTTGCTGGACCACAGCTACTGATTTTGCTCACAGTCATGATTCTTGACAGCACTTGCTTGAAGCTCATATTTTGATCTTATTTCATTCATTCATTGAAATTTTTACATATGTTTCTATGTTGAAGTTCTGCTTTCAACCCTGTACTTAATGGTCTTAAGGATCAATCTAAAAATCTACTTCAACATTATATCATGGATTATTATGATCCTGATAGATAATTGTATGTTTAACTTGATTCCTTCTAGTTATTTCTGGTTTCCTTTCCTATCTCATTCCTCTGAACCCATACTCAAATTCTTTCTCACTGTATCCTAAAATCTAATACTGTACTCCAGTTCTTATTGAGATTAGGAGCAAGTTAAACCTTTGTGAAAATTAAAATTAAAATATCCAGAATACTCAGAATATGCCCTAGAGAAACCCAAAAATATCATTCAGGAAAAATGGCTAAAGTCCTTCTGTGTAAAAAATTAATACTGTCATACACCCTAGACATTAACATTTTATTGGACACACTGAAAGATGACACATACTAGCTTTTCTAAGACGAAGCCTCCAGTCTTTTTCTGTTTATTTCAAAGGTGCATTTTAAGGAAAGAAAAACTTTGATAACCAAGGTTAGCCTTAGAGGTAGAGGTATTTAGGGATGTGACAGTCTGAGTCAAAACAGAAAGAAAGAATAATGAGCCCAGTTAAAGAGTCATATAAAATTTTTCACACAGTGATATAAAACCCAATTACAAAATGACAGGTATTCTAAATTATCCTGTCTGAGTGCTTTGGATTGCACTCATAATATTTAAATTCATGTCGCTGGTATGACTTATGCAAGCTGTGGCTAATATTCACCCTCCATAAATTATGGGGAAACCCAGGCACATATGTGGTGGCAACTGGCAAGAAGGAAAAAGGATATATACTCAAGTCTACAAATCTGAGCCAAAGAGCAGCAACAGCCATACATTGAGGCTCATGCGTGCATGCATGCTCTGTCATGTCTGATTCTTTGGACTACAGCCAGCTGGGTTCCTCTCTCCAGGGGATTTTTCAGGCAAGAATACTGGAGTAGATTGCCATTTTCTCCTCCAACGGATCTTCCCAATCCAGGGATTGAACCCACATCTGCGCGTCCTGCATTATAGACGGATGCTTTACTGCTGAGCCATCAGGTAAGCCCACATCGCTGCTCACCGAACAGGAGGACACATTCTCCAGCACCAGTGAAACTTTCAGTCCTATATTTTATCAAATATAATGTTATGTTCTTCCAACTGCTCAGGCCAAAAACTTGAGATGCCTATCTTTGACTTATCTCTTTTTCTCAGACTCCACGTCCAATTCACCAGTAAAAACTTTGGTCTCTACTTTGAAGTTATAGTCAACAATCCACTTCTTACCTGCACCATTACCATCTCCTCCAGCCCCATTCCAGTCCACTGCTGCCTCTCATCTAGATTACTGCAATATCCTCCTTCCTAAATACTCTCTCTTTGCTTCTGCTCTTACACCCTACAATCTGTTCTCAACAGAGCAATCAGAACAATCCTTTTAAACATAGGAAAGATGTCACTTTCTGCTAATATCTTTACCAGCTTCCCATCTCGTTCATAGTAAAAGCCACAGGACTTACTGAGACCTACAGTTTCCTACAGAATTCTTCCACCCTCTGCTCTACCACCACTTCTCTAACCTCTTTGATTACTCTCTTATTCCATCCAGCCACACTGGCCAAGAAAAATAGTTAGTTCTTGTAGATACATAAACTAAAATATTTATGGGTAAAATGAAAGGTCTGTAATTTTCTGTTTAGTAATATAATTCAGTATTCGATATTAAATATATGTTAATGATACCCAAACATATGTGTCTTGCCCAGACCTTTCTCCTAATACCTAATCAGTACCTCAAACATAAAATAGTCAAAACAGGTATCTTGAACATTCTTCCACATTTTGCTTCTTCTACATTCTTCTCTATTTCAGTCAGGAACAAATTCATCTTTCCAGTTGCTCAGACCAAAAACTTGAAGCCATTCCTTGACTCCTTTCTTTCTCTCATACCTTACAATCAACCTGTCAGAAAATTTTATTGGTTCAGCCTTCAAAATTTTTCAAGAACTCAACCACATCTAAGTACCTCTCTGACAATGCTATGGTCCAAGCCATCCTCATCTTTCATCTGGAATACTGCTAGAATCTTTTGCTGGTGTCCTTGCTTCCAAAGAGGTTTCTCTACAGAATGACTAAATTGTTAATATTAACAATTATATTAAATTTTTAAATATAAATCTTAGCATGCTTCTGCTCAAAATTCAACAATGGCAAAATGAATTTCATTCATTCACCTAATAGACTAAAAATGATCTGCTTTTCACAACCTTTCTAACCAAATCTCTTTCTCCTCTATTTCTTGTTCACTTTGCTCTACCCATAAAGATCTCTTTGATGTTACTTAATATGCCAAATATTTTTCTATCTCTGGAGCTATGCATTAACTGTGTCTTCCTGTTCTATAAATTGAAATAATATTTACCTTGGATGTATGTTGTAGGAATTAAAAGTAGGGTATATAAACCCCCTAGTATATAAGAGAGATAGTTCTTAATAACATGGAAATTCACAATAAGAAGTTCAAAGGTGTGGTTATTCTGCCTGTGAAGCTTTTTACCCAGACGTCTACCCTCTCTTTTCAAGTCCTTTGTTAAGAATCCTCATGTAGTTAGATCTTTATTGAGAACTCTACTTACTCCCATGATATCCTTGCACTCCATTTTGTCCTTGTCAGTTCTTCATCACAGTTATTTATTTCCATCTGATATACAATATATTTTATTTATTTGCCATCATTACCTATCCACTAGAATGTATTTGCATGGGGGCAGGGATATTTTTCTAATTCTTTCTCCAATTTTTATTGCTATAACCCTAGCAGCTACAATAGAGCCAACCACATACAATACACTCAAGAAATATTTGTTGAATGAAGAAAAATATTTTTGAGATTCCAAAGCCCAATTTTCACTGCAGTTAGATAATCTGAAATGTTTTTCTATAAAGATTTTCAAAGAACCTAATGGAACCATTAGAAATTATAAAAGACAAAGTAAAATATGATGAAAAGAAATGTCAGAATTCTTAATATCATCAAGACCCATAAAGTCAAAAACTATTTCAGGTACAAAGACAAACACACATATGCCATGCGCACGCACACACACAATCTCACAGCAGCAACTAAAATTTCTAAGTCAGTGTTTCAGACACATACCACCTTGATTTTATATTCCAGGAAAGAGACACTTAGGAAATTCATAATGCAAAATTTCTAACTCATTGCCTTTTCTCTCCTTTTCCTTCACTAATTCAACAGATAAGACACACCTCTTAGAGAATGAGAGAGATTTTCTCCCTGAAATCTATAACTCCTCACCACGGCACAATTCTGGGAACAGAAATAGACATCAAGACACTTCACATCACTCTCATGGGGGCTTGTAGTCAGGCTGATGTACTAAAAAGAGCATAGGTTTCAGAATTAGACATAACTGTACCTGAATCAAAGCCCTCACCACATGTTGGCTGGACAAGCCACTAAACCTCTCCAGTCTTTGGTCTCCTCATTCATAAGATCAAGATATGAAATTTGCATGGGTGTTATAATGATTAAAGGTAATGTACATGAACTGTCTGGCCCATACCAGGTACTCAAGAAGGGTCTGTTTTATTACTGTGGTGATAAATTTCATAATAACAAGCTCCAAGAGGCAGTCTTCTGCTATAAACACTATTTCTGTTAAATATTACTGTCTTTCATTTGTCATTTTCTATAACATAATACTAAAATGAGGTACCTTTTTAAGCTTTTTTTCCTGGCCCTTTTCTAACAAACTGGGACAAAGTTCCATCTCAAAAGCCTATTGGCAAAAGCCAGTGGCAAGTGTTTTTAGACAGACTTTACTATCGATACAATAGATCACAGTAGGTAAAAGAATGAATGTTAGAGTCACCATAGGCGTGAACACTGACTCTACTTGTTTCTTCTTTGTGAAATAGAGCTAGCTCATAAAATATCCTTGAGAGAATTAAATCAAGTAGTATATGCAAACTGCCTAGAAGTGCCTGAAAGAGAATAAACATTCAATAGATGTTATTTATTAATACTCTGAAAATGTAAACTTAGAAAAAATTTTCACAATTTCAAACTTCACATAAATTTTTATAATTTATTTATGTCTTATGTATATTTCTTTCTAACTCAAAAGCCAGAAACTAACACAAATAATTTGTGACAAAGTACATCATGAGAAACGCTGGGCTGGAAGAAACACAAGCTGGAATCAAGATTGCCGGGAGAAATATCAATAACTTCAGATATGCAGATGACACCACCCTTATGGCAGAAAGTGAAGAGGAACTAAAAAGCCTCTTGATGAAAGTGAAGTGGAGAGTGGAAAGATTGGCTTAAGGCTCAACATTCAGAAAACGAAGATCATGGCATCCGGTCCCACCACTTCATGGGAAATAGATGGGGAAACAGTGGAAACAGTGTCAGACTTTATTTTGGGGGGCTCCAAAATCACTGCAGATGGTGATTGCAGCCATGAAATTAAAAGACGCTTACTCCTTGGAAGGAAAGTTATGACCAACCTAGATAGCATATTCAAAAGCAGAGACATTACTTTGCCAACAAAGTTTCCTCTAGTCAAGGCTATGGTTTTTCCAGTGGTCATGTATGGATGTGAGAGTTGGACTGTGAAGAAGGCTGAGCGCTGAAGACTTGATGCTTTTGAACTGTGATGTTGGAGAAGACTCTTGAGAGTCCCTTGGACTGCAAGGAGATCCAACCAGTCCATTCTGAAGGAGATCAGCCCTGGGATTTCTTTGGAAGGAATGATGCTAAAGCTGAAACTCCAGTACTTTGGCCACCTCATGCAACGAGTTGACTCATTGGAAAAGACTCTGATGCTGGGAGGGATTGGGGGCAGGAGGAGAAGGGGACAACAGAGGATGAGATGGCTGGATGGCATTACCGACTCGATGGACGTGAGTCTCAGAGTACTCCAGGAGTTGGTGATGGACAGGGAGGCCTGGCGTGCTGTGATTCATGGGGTCGCAAAGAGTCGGACACAACTGAGCGACTGATCTGATCTGAGAATACACAGGCATCTTGTCCTTGTAATCCTCATTTTTTTCCTGGGGACAGGAAAAGCAAAAAAGTTTACCTAAACTACTAAAGAAGGTAGAAATTCTAGATTTTAATTAATTCTGTATATAATTTCTATATTTTCTATGGAAGTTTTTAAAATCTGTTTGACATTGTTTGAAATGATATGCTTCAGAAAAGTGTGAAAATTTAATGACAATTCTCAAAAAAAAAATCAAAATTAAATTACCTACCACATGACCAACAGATGACTTGAAAAGTAAAAGGCAATTACAAAGAGATAACCAGTGTTTGTCAGGAACAAATAATGCCAAAATAACCTATTTTTTTTTCCATTAGCAAGTTTCTTTCCTAAGTGGGAAAGAGGAGAATCTTACTGATTTTGTATATTTTGGATTTTTAACAAGACATCTGACAAAATATTTAATTTTATTGTCATGACTAAAGTAGGAAAATGTGACCTAAGTGAAACAACTACATACGTGAATTTGCAGGAATTGAAAACTACCGTCCAAAGCTGGACTGCTGTGCACAAGGCTGCATTTGAATATACGTGAATACACACCTAGATGTGTGCACTGCACAACCTGTACAACTAAACATAGATGCACCAAATTGTTAGTTTATTCATCTATAAAATTAGAGATTTTACCATGAATGAAAGTTTGGCATCAACCTAAATGGAGTCTCCAATGAAATACAGTAACTTTCTACCCTTGGCCCTTTCCTACTTAACTTTTTAAAATCAATTACTTGGAAAAAAAAAAAAAAAGAAAGCATTCTTAAGTAATCTTCAGAAAGGTAGTACTGAGATAATAGCTAATAAATCAAAAAAAGGAAACCAAGATCCAGAAAGACCTGAATAGGCTGAATCACTGGTATGTAGTAATCGAGAGGAAATTTAACAGTCATTGTAATATTTTGTACCCTTGACCTCAAAAATCAATTGTAGTGGTGTCTTGAGGAGAAAACCCTGCCTGGCAGCAGTTCTTAAAAAGTACCTAGCACAACAGGCTATGCAAAAGAGCTAACGCAATCACTCAGTCATGTCCGACTCTGTGTGATCCCATGAATTGTAGCCTGCCAGGATCCTTTGTCAGAGAAGGCAATGGCACCCTACTCCAGTGCTCTTGCCTGGAAAATCCCATGGATGGAGAAGCCTGGTGGACTGCAGTCCGTGGGATCGCTAGGAGTCGGACACGACTGAGCGACTTCACTTACACTTCTTACTTTCATGCATTGGAGAAGGCAATGGCACCCCACTCCAGTGTTCTTGCCTGGAGAATCCCAGGGACAGGGGAGCCTGGTGGGCTGCCGTCTATGGGGTCGCACAGAGTCGGACACAACTGAAGCAACTTAGCAGCAGCAGCAGGATCCTTTGTCCACAGGGATTCTCCAGGCAAGAATACTGGAGTGGTTTGCCATGCGTTCCTCCAGGGGATCTTCCCAACCCAGGCATCGAACCCAGGTCTCCCTCACTGAGGCAGATTCTTTACCATGTGAGCCACCAGGGAAGCCCATGACTACTGCAGTGGGTATCCTATCCCTTCTTAAAATAAGTGTTATGAAGAGTCTGCTACAGCTTTGGAATTCAATGTCCTCAAAATGCCTGAAAACAATTCATTTTCCAAACAAAGTTAATATGTTGACTCTTTTATAATCCCAGGAATTGGGATATAAAATGTCTATAGGATAAACTGTCCTAACTTCACAAATCCTTAACAGACTCACTAAACTCATTAGTCTTTCAGCTCAAGTTCAACTTTTGAACTTGTTCAATGGCTGGATTTTAAACAATCCTAATTATCTAGTGGTCAATAAGTAAGTCAAAGTGCATAAGATATATTCCCCAGGGGCTCAGTAGGTAAACAATCCACCTGCAAGGCAAGAGACCTGGGTTCAATCCCTAGGTCGGGAAGATCCCCTTGAGGAGGGCATGGCAACCCACTCCAGTATTCTTGCCTGGAGAATCCCATGGACAGAGGATCATGGCAGGGTAAATCCATAAGGTTACAAAGAGTCATACACAACTGAAGTAATTTTGCATGCATGCATGCAAGATATGTGAAAACAATTCATCATGATTCTAAGAATGGGTCATTTTCACATCAAATATTCAACACTAACTCAGGGTCATATACACATAAGTGCTTGAGATAAATGATTAATTTTTAGTATCATCCAAGGAATAACAGTAGTTTGACTGCAAGAAGTAGTATAGCTTATTAGGTTATGAAGGAAACAAGTAACATTTATTCAATGCCTGTTGTATAGCAAGGACTTTCCCAAACTCTTAATCCTCCACTCCAGAGTTCTCTAAGTACATAAGACACACTCAGAGAATGGGAATGGCTTAATTAATTTGCTCAATGTCACAGAGTTAGAAAGTGGCAGAAATTAAACCCAACCTAGAGGTTACCAGGGGTTGGGAGGGTGGGGGGAATGGAGAGATGTTGCTCAAGTGGTACAAACTTCCAGTTATAAAATGAATACTTTCTGGGGATGTAATGTACAGCATGGTGATTTCAGTTCACACCACTATGTAAATACCTGAAAGTTGCTAAGAGAGTAGATTCAAATGTCCTCACCCCCACCCCCACCCCAAAAAAAGGTAATTCTGTGAGGTGATGGAGGTGTTAACTAACCTTAATGTAGTAATAATTTCTCAATGTACACATGTATCAAATCATCATGTTGAATCCTTAAAGTTAAGGTTATATGTCTATTGTATCTCAAAAAGCTGTAAAAAGAAACAACTTTTTTAAAAAGCTGAGAGACAGCAAAAATCACCTGAGATTCATCCATAGCACAATTTATCCTTGCAATAATAATAATGGTCCTCAGCATAACATTCTCATCAGACATCCTCGAGTTAGACCCAGTTATATCTCAAAACTTGGCAGGCCATGAGTATTTAAAGATCTAGCACCTAATAAGGACAGTATCAGTGTCCAACAGTTGTTTGTATGCATGATTATGGATAAATACAAACCATAATATAAGAATTGCTAACAGTGTCTGAAAATTACTTAAGTGGTAATGGATATGCAAAAAATATTAATATGAAAATGTTATATCAATATACCATTAATATCAACATTCTATGTTTTAACGGCAATAACAGAGCAAATAAAGAGAATAAATAATAAGTATTACATACTTTCTTGTATTTATAAGCTTCTTACCTCTTATATACAACAAACCACATACAATACTGAGCCTTTTAAATAATTCGAAGAAGCCAGTAACTATATTGGGTAAATATGTGATAGATAGAAAACCAAGTAGAAGTCAGATTTGATAAAATATAAATTTTCTAAAAGATTAGTTTTTTCCCATACATACAACTGAAACCAGACACTCTCTGCCAGTAATAGAATTTTAACAAGAAAAGAGAATAACATTTTTATTGTAAACAAGATGTACCCTCTATAAACTATGAAGAAAGAAAAATAAATTTTCTCTCCGGAATGACATTATGACATAGCCAACTATAGGAAAAAAAATGCTAAACTCTTCAAAATAATTGTCAGGCTTATGCTTTATGATTTTGATATTTAATGAGTCACCCAAGCGTAATAAAGAATTTGCTTTATTTATAATTTCATCCTTTCTGCAGTCAAAGAGAAATTGAATGAGAGATTATATACTATCTCTAAATCGGTCAAATCAGCAGTATTGAAAGTCATAGTAAATATTCATTACAGGCTGCTCAACAGGTTCACAAAAGAACAATAAGGAAAACCTGAAACCATTTTCACTTGTAAATCAACGAATATCACTTATAAATTGAGTGATTCTCAATAAATGCTGTTGAGCATATAAAGCCTTCAGGGGACACAATCTCTCTACTCAACAATTTGAAATTTTAGAGAAATTTTTAAAAACATAAAAAATGAGTGAGCAATATGAGCATGCTATTAAATGTAAATATTGTGTTAACAGCTCTAAGCAAAAGTCAATGAAATAAACAGATTACTAGCTTCCACTCTTCTTAAAAAGTAGAGAATTACCCTAAGACTATATTTTGGTTTATGATGCACAAAAAATGAAAGAATTCTGAAAGATAGAGAAGTAGGAATCTATGAGGAGTTATTTCAATGGAAGATAGAAATAAAGTCAGAACTGATTTGATCACCACCCACAGGTGGCTCAGCTGTTAAAGAATCCGCCTGCAAAAGACCTTGGTTCAATGCCTGGGTTGGGAAGATCCCCTGGAGAAGGGAACGGCTACCCACTCCAGTATTCTGGCCTGGAGAATTTCATGGACTGTATAGTTCATGGGGTCACAAAGAGTCGGACATGACTGAGAGACTTCCACTTTTGCTTTCACAGGTGGTAGCCAGGGACAGGTTCAGAAGCATTCATCCAGGTGACTGATCGTCCAGAGTACTGCAAACATCTAAGAGGGGCTTACAACACCAATTATTTCAAATGTATTATGAAATGCATGCCAGGTAGTCTATGGATGAAATTATGATTGGAACAGGTAAACAGCAGTAAGAATTAAGGAGGAAAGTACCAAATATTACAGAAGTCTGTCTTTATCCTGTTAAAAACAGTGTAAGAAATATTTCTCTTACTATTTAATTTTGCTACTTATCATAATGTCTAATATTTTTAGATAAAAAGAAAAATTAATCTGTATTTTGTGTAAATCACTGAATGAATGAGGCTAAAATACTAACCACTAGCTTAAGACAACATGCTTCATTTCAGAAAAACCTTAAAAACATCAAATGTTAGTACTGCAAAGCAAAAAATTAAAATGTAATCACATGTTAGTACAGAAACATAAATACCTGAGAATAGACATCATATTACTCTAAAATAGTGGCTGACCTATTCTGCATTTTATTTTACTGACATTTATCACCATAATTTAATACAACAGAGATTTATTGAGCACCTACCATGGGTTTTTCCAGTGGTCATGTATGGATGTGAGGCTTCGACTGTGAAGAAAGCTGAGCGCTGAAGAATTGATGCTTTTGAACTGTTGGAGAAGTGTTGAAGAAGACTCTTGAGAGTCCCTTGGACTGCAAGGAGATTCAACCAGTCCATTCTGAAGGAGATCAGCCCTGGGATTTCTTTGGAAGGAATGATGCCAAAACTGAAACTCCAATACTTTGGCCACCTCATGCGAAGAGTTGACTCATTGGAAAACACTCTGATGCTGGGAGGGATTGGGGGCAGGAGGAGAAGGGGACGCCAGAGGATGAGATGGCTGGATGGCATCACCGACTCGATGGACATGAGTTTGAGTAAACTCTGGGAGTTGGTGATGGACAGGGAGGCGTGGCGTGCTGCGATTCATGGGGTCGCAAAGAGTTGGACACGACTGAGCGACTGAACTGAACTGAACTGAACCATGGGCTGGGCATCGTGACAGATGCTGGGCTAAAGAGATGAATTAACAAAGTAAATGGTGCTTCTAAAATCCTCTAGCTTCAGTGTTCAGTGTTTTTCCACACTCTCCTCTTCCTCTTTAATTCCACCTAAATTTTAACTCAATGAAAATCAATATCATAAAAAGTATTTGATGCAAACAGTAGTAGATAGTACTACTATTAGTACTACTAGTAGTAGATGTACACTGTGAGTGCTAGGTCACCTCAGTCATGTCCAACTCTTTGCGACACCATGGGTCATAGCTCACAGACCCCTCTGTCCATGGGATTCACCAGGCCAGAATACTGGAGTGGGTAGCCATTTCCTTCTCCAGGAGGTCGTCCAGTCTGAGAAATGGAACCCCAGGTCTCTTGTTTCCTGCATTGGCAGCTGGGTTCTTTACCACTAGTGCCACCTAGGAAGCAGCAGTGAAAGTGAAAGTGAAGTCGCTCAGTTGTGTCCAACTCTTTGCGACCCGTGGACTGTAGCCCACCAAGCTCCTCCATCCATGGGATTCTCCAGGCAAGAATACTGGAGTGGATTGCCATTTCCTTCTCCAGGGGATCTTCCCGACCTAGGGATCGAACCTAGGTCTCCCACATTGCAGGCAGACGCTTTAACCTCTGCGCCACCAGGGAAGCCCTTAGGAAGCAGCAGTAGCTGCAAACAACTGCATATAGAATGAACAGACAACAATGTCCAACTGTATACTACAGGGAACCATATTCAATGTCTTGGGATACTATAATGGAGAGATTCCAACACAAAGAAATCTAGATTGCTTTATCACCTTTATATTTAACTCTCATGACAACCTCATGAGAACCTGACAAGTCAGGAAATAATGAGTAAATTACAGAACAAAATGAAAACCCAAGGTTAGGAGACTATCTTAGCACTTTGCCTCTCAGATAGAAGTCTGACCAATAAAGAAAGGACCTGACCTGATGGAGGTGGTACTTCATCATGAGCAGGAAGGAAACAGTAAAAGAACAACAAAAGTATTAACCATGGCCTCAAGGATTGATATGTCAATAGTAATAACACTAACTTATGGTTGAATATGTATATAAAATGCTTGCACAGTACTTCTGCATGTATTTTTGATGGTAACAAAAATCCCATATATCATCATTCCTACTTTACAGCATTAGAGAAGTTTGCCACTGCTGCTGCTAAGTGGCTTCAGGCGTGTCCAACTCTGTGCGACCCCAGAGACGGCAGCCCACCAGGCTTCCCCGTCCCTGGGACTCTCCAGGCAAGAACACTGGACCGGGTTGCCATTTCCTTCTCCAATGCATGAAAGTGAAAAGTGAAAGTGAAGTCACTCAGTCGTGTCTGACTCTAGCAACCCCATGGACTGCAGCCCACCAGGCTCCTCCGTCCATGGGATTTTCCAGGCAAAAGTACTGGAGTGGGGTGGCATTGCCTTCTCCGTAGAGAAGTTTAATGGTGTACTAATACCAGCAAGTCACACTGCTGGTAAATTCTGGAGCCAGAATGCCACCATTTATATTTGACATATATTTTAGTGATCTTTCCTTTTTTTTCCTTTTGGCATTTTTTTCTATTAAAATGTGCTGCCTCTCCATAATAGTATATAGAATAAGGGTTATTAAAATTTTTTAATCAATTCAAAATTTTGACACAAAGAATTAAATGGCCCCCATTAGTTAGATCACAAAATTTATAGAATAAAATTCATGATAGAGATACAATAATTATTTTTTGTATTAAAATCTAATAGAAAAGAAATAGCTCTAAAGTCAGTCAGGCAAAAATATAAAACCCATGTTGGATGTGGACTCATTTCTGCTGATTCACTGTAGAAAAACAACATGGTCAGGAGGTAGTGGAATTCAGCTTGAGCAACCTTGAAACTCTCCTTAGGAAATGGAGGGTTTAGGGGCACAGGTGGTGCTGCTCCTTCAGCTTCTATTGAAGATCATGATTTAGAAATGAAAACTGAACAGCAGCTACCCAGATGTCATACAAAAGTAAGGTTTGTTCATTCTTATGCCTTACTGTGCCAGTCTAGTTGAGGGCATTTAGATAAGGGAGAAAAAGAGATAATGATGTCATTACAGATTCTCACGTGGAAGAAAGGAGTGACACTTCCTAACACAGGTGACAAATCCAGCACAAGGGCAAGAGACAGCGGTGAGGGGTGTTTCAATAACATGGACATCTGCTAGAGTCAAAGCCTTCTTTTAAAAAACACATCAGAAATTCTCTCTCTTTCTCTCTCTCACACACATTTCTTGCCTTTCTGATACTATCCTCATGCACAAAACTGGAAAAACACGCTTTCAGACTAGTCTGTGACATAGCCATGATAAAAATTTAGGTAGGAAATTAGCTATTTATTTTGGGATAAAGAATAACAGAAGAAATAAATCCTGGACATACTAGACATAGTCCAACAGTGAAACTGTAGATTTTACAATCTATTGAGAAATAAAAGGAGAGAATAATATGATCTCAAAGTTTTAAAACATAAACATCACAGAAGTGATATAAATTCTTTAAACAGCTCCAGAAAGGCTTAAGCCAAAAACGTCCTGAATTTTGGAAAACATGAAAACAACTGAGATGCCTTTACTTAATTCCAGGGAAGCAATAAATAAGGAATGTCTATTTCCCTGCTGGAGTTAGATAACAGAATGTTAATGGATAACAAAGAAAAGCCCAAAAGATCCATTAAGTGATTTCATTTTTATCTTCTCCAAGGAGTACAATCTTTACAAATGTTACCCCAACTTGCCTGAGATTTTCAGATACCAACCACAAATTCTAAACAAATTCTGGAGAGCCGAGGAGGCAGCACTAAGTAGTCCTTTCCAATAAAGAGAAAATAACAGACATTTCATTTTTACCCATAAATATTTTAGTTTGTGTATCTACAAGAAAAGGATTGTTTTTATTAAAAATAACCAGTATAACTCTCTTTAAAATTAATCCAGGTACCCTCTCCCCCAAAATTAATAATAATATTTTAATATTATCAAATAATGAGTCAATGTTCAAATGTCTCCAACTGCTTCACTGTGTTTTAGAGTTGATTTAACTCAATCAAGAATCAACCCAAGTCCAATGTTGCATCTGGTTGACATTTCTTAAGTCTCTTTAAATCGTATGTTCCTTCTTTTATTCCTGCAATTTTTTTTGAAGAAACAAGACTTTTATTCCTACCGAGCTTTCCACATTCTAGATTTTGCTGATTATATCCCCACGATGTCAGTTAGCATATTATTCTGTCTCCTGATGTTGTTGTTCAGTTGCTCAGTTGTGTCCAACTCTTTGCGACCCCATGGACTGCAGCATGCCAGGATTCCCTGTCCTTCACCATCTCCCTGGAGCTTGCTCAAACTCATGTCCATTGAGTCATGATGCATTCCAACCATCTTATCCTCTGTCATCCCCTTCTCCTCCTGGCTTCAATATTTACCAGCATCAGGGTCTTTTCTAATTAGTTAGCTCTTCACATCAGGGAACCAAAGTGTTGGAGCTTCAGCTTCAGCATCAGTCCTTCTAATGAATATTCAGGACTGATTTCCTTTAGGATTGACTGGTTTAATTTCCTTGCAGTCCGAGGGACTCTAAGAGTTTTCTCCAACACTACAGTTCAAAAGCACCGATCCTTTGGCATTCAGCCTTCTTTATGGTCCACCTCTCACACTCATACAATACTACTTGAAAAACCATAACTTTAACTATGGGTAGTTGGATATACAAGTCTGTTCAGATTCAGCTCGATATATTGTCAAGTTGGTGCTGTGTATGCCTACTAAGAAGTATATAATATCTGGTTCTACCTCTTTCATGAACTTTGGTGTTGCTGGCCTGATTTTTTCATTAAAATATTTTTAGCAGCTTGGGTACTCTAAGGTAACATCTCAGGATTTTTTCGGTGACAAGGCTAGAAACACTTGCTTTAAGAGAAAATACATCATAAGTTCATCTTAATTTCTCCACCTAAATTTAGGATAAGATGTTTTTAATACTGTCATATCTCTTCTCTTTTTGATAAAAATATTGGTTCTTGGGACTACCTTGGTGGTCCTGTGGTTAAGACACCATACTTCCAACGTAGGGGCTCAGATTCGATTCCTGGTTAGGAAAAGAAGATCCCATAGTGCATCGCAGCCAAAAGAAAATTGGTTCCAGAAGGGGATGACAGAGGATGAGATGGTTGGATGGCATCACCAACTGGAGGGACATGAGTTTGAGCAAACTCCAGGAGTTGGTGATGGACAGGGAAGCCTGGTGTGCTGTTGTTCATGGGGTAACAAAGAGTTAGACATGACTGAGCAAATGAACTGAACAACATTAACATAATTACTCATTAATTATTGAACAATAAAATCAATATTATTGCTAACACTGATTACTAAAAAAAATTAATATTTCTTTGCAGTTCATTTTCTCTTTACAGTACACTCACTAGAGTTGTACAGTCAAATTATTATGTTTTGAAGTCACTTGCGATATCTATCCTGTATGATTAACCTACCAACTCAATTTGTTTCATTTTTCTCCCAATTTTCAGGAATGGCTTTTATTTTGGATTAATTGACTGTGTAGTTACATAAAACATTTACATGGTTCCAAAGTCAAATCTTAAAACAAAAAAGATATATTCTGAGAAACCCAGCTTCCATTTCTACTTTTCTCTTCCACAGTCAGTGAAGTTCTCAAATGAGAAAACAGTGCCCCTTGGGGAACACTTGTCAATGTCTGCTTGTCACAATCAAGTAGGAGCTGCTGGCCTTAGTAGGAACAGGTCGGGGACGTTGCTAACCATCCTATGATGCACCAGGAAGCCTTAAAACAAAGAATTATTCAGTCCAAAGTTTCAATAGTGTTACTGTTGAGAAATCCTACTCTATATAAACTTTTCCTTTTAGTTTTGGGTTGCTCTTTCATTTTTTTAATACGAATTTTTTTAAAGTACTTTCTTAGATAAACAATAAGCATAATATACACAGTTTTCTCGGAGAAGGCAATGGCAACCCACTCCAGTACTCTTGCCTGGCAAATCCCATGGACGGAGGAGCCTGGTAGGCTGCAGTCCATGGGGTCACTAGGAGTCAGACATGACTGAGCGACTTCACTTGCACTTTTCACTTTCATGCATTGGAGAAGGCAATGGCAACCTACTCCAGTGTTCTTGCCTGGAGAATCCCAGGGACAGTGGAGCCTGGTGGGCTGTCGTCTATGGGGTCGCACAGAGTCGGACACGACTGAAGGGACTTAGCAGCAGCAGCAGCAAAAACACACAGTTTTCTCCTTTATTTTTTTACTTATTTACCTGGAGTTCATTTCAAACTAGTACATAAATATATTCTTTATTCTACAGGAGCATAGTATATTATTATGTGGATGCATAATAGTTTGACTATTTCTCATTCATGGATACTTGACTTGTTTAAATCTTTTTATACTGAAAATAGTTCTACAAAGAATAGCTCCGTGGATGTGTTCTTTTTTACTTTTGCAATATCCATATATTTGAGATGAGTTTCTAGAAGTGGAGTTGCTGGGTCAAAGGAAAAATGCAAATACAACTTGGCTATGAATTGCCAATTTCCCTCCATAGAGTTTGTGTCTTTCTGCTTTTCTACCAGCCAATAGAGTATATTATTTTTTTATAAAATAAAAAACTTTTTAATTTTTTTATTGAAGGATAATTGCTTTACATAATTTTGTTGTTTTCTGTCAAACCTCAACATGAATCAGCCATAGGTATACATACATCCCTTCCCTTTTGAAACTACCCCCCATCTCCCGTCCCATCCCTCCCCTCTAGATTGATACAGAGCCCCTGTTTGAGTTTCTTCAGCCATACAGCAAATTCCTGTTGGCTATCTATTTTACATATGGTAATGTAAGTTTCCATGTTACTCTTTCCATATATCTCACCCTCTCCTCCCGTCTCCCCATGTCCATAAGTCTATTCTCTATGTCTGTTTCTCCACTGTTGCCCTGTAAATAAATTCTTCAGTACCATTTTTCTAGATTCCGTATATACACGTTAGAATACAATATTTATCTTTCTCTTTCTGACTCACTTCACTCTGTATAATAGGTTCCAGGTTCATCTACCTCATCAGAACTGACTCAAATGCATTCCTTTTTATGGCTGTGTAATATTCCATCGTGTATATATACCACAACTTCTTTATCCATTCATCTGTCGATAGGTTGCTTCCATGTTCTAGCAACATAGCAACATAGGTTGCTTCCATGTTCTAGCTATCGTAAATAGTGCTGCAGTGAACAATGGGATACATGTGTCTTTTTCAATTTTGGTTTCCTCAGGGTATATGCCTAGGAGTGGGATTGCTGGGTCATATGGTGGTTTTATTCCTAGTTTTTTGAGGAATCTCCATAACACCTTCCATAGAGGCTTTATCAATTTACATTCCCATCAACAGTGCAAGAGCATTCCCTTTTCTCCACACCTTCCTCAGCATTTACAGTTTGTAGACTTTTTTAATGATGGCCATTCTGATCAGTGAAAAGTGCTTTCTCATTGTAGTTTTGATTTGCATTTCTCTAACAATGAGTGATGTTGAGCATCTTGTCATGTGTTTATTATAGTTTTCCTGATGGTTGAAAAATTGTATGTCAGTGTAATTTTAATGGCATCCCGGGTGTTGCTAGAAAGAAAGTGAAAGTGAAGTTGCTCAGCTGTGTCCTACTCTTTGCAACCCCATGGACCATAGCCTACCAGGCTTCTCCATCCAGGGGATTTTCCAGGCAAGACTACCAGACTGGGTTGCCATTTCCTTCTCTAGGGTATCTTCCCGACCCAGGGATTGAACCTGGGTCTCCTGCATTGCAAGCAGACACTTTACCCTCTGGGCCACCAGGGAAGCCCACCTGCAAATGCAGGAGATGTAAGACATTTCCCATTACAGGTGACATTGAATATCTTTTCATTTTATTTAGGATCATTAACATTTATTATTTTTTTCTTAGTTAACTTCTGCCAATTTTTCTTAGGGTTACTGGTCTTCTTCTACTGTATGTTTTGAAGCTTTTTTCTATTGGAGATAGCATCCCTTTATTTGTAATATAATTCATAAATACTTTTCACAGTTTGTTTTGTATTTCAATTTTCTTACATCTTTTTTCATGCAAAAGTTTTTTTCTATTTTGATGCAGTCAAACTTATCTGTCATTATCATATGTCTTCTACCACATTTTAAAAATCTTAACCAAGAAAGTCTTCCCATTTACAAAATAAAATTATTCCCCCATACTTTCTCTAGTAGTAGCATGGTATCACTGACACATTTGGAATTCATCCCAGTGTATGGTTTAAGGGAGAATCAAATTTTATCACTTTCCATATAGCTATTATGCTAATATCACTTATTAAAATATCCATCTTTTCAGCACTGCTTTAGATATCTTTATCCTATATCAATTTCTGTATGTATTTGGGACTATTTCTGGATTCTTTTATTCTATTCTATTAGTCTGTCTAGTTACATTAGTTTCTCTATTACATAAATCTCCCTAATTCACACAGCAATAATATCTGTTCAGTTCAGTTTAGTTGCTCAGTCATGTCTGGCTCTTTGCACCCCACTGACTGCAGCACGCCAGGCTTCCTTGTCCATCACCAACTCCTGGAGCTTGCTCAAACTCATGTCCATCAAATGGGTGATGCCATCCAACCATCTCATCCTCTGTTGTCCCCTTCTCCTCCCGCCTTCAATCTTTCCCAGCATCAGGGTCTTTTCCAAGGAGACAGTTTTTCACATCAAGTGGCCAAAGTATTGGAGTTTCAGCTTCAGCACCATTCCTTCCAATGAATATTCAGGGCTGATTTCCTTTAGGATGGACTGGTTGTATCACTTTGCAGTCCAAGGGATTCTCAAGAGTCTTCTCCAGCACCACAGTTCAAAAGCATCAAAAGCATCTTCAGCACTCAGCTTTATTTATAGTCCAACTTTTACATCTATACATGACTACTGGCAAAACCATAGCTTTGACTAGACAGACCTTTGTTGGCAAAGTTATGTCTCTGCTTTTTAATATGCTATCTATATTGGTCATAGCTTTTCTTCCAAGGAACAAGCGTCTTTTAATTTCATGGCTGCAATCACCATCTGCAGTGATTTTGGAGCCTAAAAAAATAGTCTCTCACTGTTTCCATTGTTTCCCCATCTATTTGCCATGAAGTGATAGGACCAGATGCCATGATCTTAGCTTTCTGAATGTTGAGTTTTAAGCCAACTTTTTCACTCTCCTCTTTCACTTTCATCAAGAGGCTCTTCAGTTCTTCTTTGCTTTCTGCCATAAGGGTGGTGTCATCTGCATATCTGAGGTTATTGATATTTCTCCTGGAAATCTTCATTCCCACTTGTGCTTCATCCAGCCCAGCATTTCTCACGATGTACTCTGCATATAAGTAAAATATACAGCCTTGACATACTCCTTTCCCAATTTGGAACCAGTCTGTTGTTTCATGCCCAGTTCTAACTGTTGCTTCTTGACCTGCATACAGATTTCTCAGGTAAGGTGGTCTGCTATTCCCATCTCTTTAAGAATTTTCCACAGTTTGTTGTGATCCACACAGTCAAAGGCTTTGGCATAGTCAATAAAGCAGTAGATGTATTTCTGGAACTCTCATGCTTTCTCAATGATCCATCGGATGTTGACAATTTGATCTCTGGTTCCTCTGGCTTTTCTAAATCCAGGTTGAATATCTGGAAGTTCACAGTTCATGTACTGTTGAATTCTGGCTTGTAGAATTTTGAGCATTACTTTGTTAGCATGTGAGATGAGTGCAATTGTGTGGTAGTTTGAACATTCTTTGGTATTCTACATTCTGGCATTCTTTGAACATTTTACTAATACTTGTTAGGACTAACATTCCAGTCATTTCCCTTTTTTCTTAGGGTTTTCCTTAGACTATTTTTGCTTGGCAATAATCCAAATAAAAATTTTAATCAACTAATATAACTCCAGTTTTCATTTGGATAACACTAAATTTAGGTGGTCTGCTATTCCCATCTCTTTAAGAATCTTCCACAGTTTGTTGTGTTCCACACAATCAAAGGCTTTGGCATAGTCAATAAATTAAATTTCTAAATTTAGAAAAAGTTGTCATATATGTGATATTCAAGACAATAATATGGTGTGTCTTTCCATTTGTTCAAATCTAATTTTGTGCATTTTGGAGTTGTCTCATAGTTTTCTCACACAAGCTTGACTATTTCTTGTTAAGTTCATGCCTAGATACTCTATTTCAGTTCATTCAATTTTTCATCATTAATAGGATTCTTCTTGCCTATTATGCCCTCGAATAGGTTATTATGTGTAAATATGAGTACTATTAATTTTGTCTATTGATTATTTTACCTACTAGTTTGCAAACTATCAGATGAATTTGGGTTGGTGTAGCTTTCCCTTATAATGGTTGGAAGAAGGCCAAAAGAAGACTTGTTTATTATGTTTGAGAATTCCTATTTCCATCTTAGGACTAGGGAAACAGATTATCATGAATCAAAAGAATAAAACAAACACCGTCAAGAAAGAATTGAAGCCCTATCAGAAAAGGAGATAGTAAATGCATACTTTTTTATTGTTGTTTAGTCACTAAGTCGTGTCTGACTCTTTGCAACCCCATGGACTATAGCCCACCAGGCTCCTCTGTCCATGAGATTTCCCAGACAGAACAGGAGTAGGTTGCCATTTCCTTTTCCAATAGATCTTCCTGACCAAGGGATCAAATGCACATCTCCTGCTTGGCAGACAGACTCTACCACTGAGCCATTATGGAAGTTCTCAAAAAGCATACCTAAGGAGCCACTTTTCTGGAGTGATGGGAATGTTTTGCATTTGTGTTTATGCAAGTGACATGGATTTGTCAAGATTCACAGAATTCTACACTTAGTATATCTGCATGGCACTGCATATAAATTTTACCTCATAATCTTTAAAAAAAAAAAAGTGTCCAGGTTCTTTTCTAATTTTTTATTATAAATAAACAAAAATCCACTGAAAAACATCAAACCGACAAAAAAAGACACAAAATTTTTACCTCCTTCATGAGCCTCTTCAGAGGAAATCAGTGATAACATTTTGCTTATTGAGAATAATAGCTAGTTTGCTGATTAATAAGTGTCAACCTGGAGTGTGTTCTGTAGCGATTTGCTGTAGAACTCTATTACTGGCTCTACCCTGTTCATCATTTTTATTGACAATGTGAATAAAGACATAAAAAGTATGTGTCTCAAAATTGTATTTGATATGACTGTAAGAGTGACTGTTAATGTAATAGGTGACATAAAAAGGATTCAAACTAGCCCTCATACATTTAAATAAGCTAAAAATCAACATGAAAAAATATGAAGAGGAAATATAAAGTTTGAAACATAAAAATAAAACCTTAAGAACTTAGGTACAAGATGAAAATGAGTAATAGTAATTCCCATAAAAATAACCAAAGAAGTTTGAAATGACCAAAAGTACAACATTAATAATAACTCATGATATTTAAAACACATTTTTTTATTTGCATTGACAGGAAGTTAACATCCAGATCAAAGAGGGGCACAGTACTTGATACTCACTGTAACCTGACAATGGCCAGCCATACTGACGGGTTTAATTCTGGGCACCAAACCTCAGGAAGGATACTGACAAATAACACTGTGTCAAGAGGAAAACAAGGGTAATGAGGGGTATGGAAACTACTTTACATAGTTTATGTGAACTAAATAACTAAAAGTGATTTACACGTGGAAGCCATAATTAAATATTTCACCTGTCTGAAAGACTGACATGTGAAAGAGGACAAATACAGTAGGTATCATCACAAAGGAAGAGTAGGATCAATGTATTGAAATTAGTGAAAAGCTGTGTTTATTAGAAATAGCCATATACAACCATCTACTATACCAGCCTTGTATACATATAAAAAAGAAAAATTAAAAGTCTACTTTAATTTTAGAGACAGCATGTCTTTTGTTTAATGTGTCTTCCATGCTTTGTTCATCAAGGTTAAAGATACACTTCATATCTTTATCTTATTGCCAAGTTGTCTATTGTTGAAAACTCTGGTGTATAAGCATCTATCCAACAGACTGGCAAAAGGTCCACTGTGAGTAAAATTGATAACACAGAAAAACTGTATCCTTCAAACCAGGGCCAGGAGTGGTGGCCAGCCATAAACCATAACTTCCTTTCATATTTTTATCAAAATGAATAAAAAATTTTATAAGAATGATAATTTACCAGGAACCTTCAAATTACTAATTCTTCTGTTATCTAAATCTTTTTATGAATGAGATGCTGTCAGTAGTGATACCCATCATTGGTTGGTTGTGTCTTCCATCTCCTTTTTCTTCTAGTACCTCAGAGCTAAAATGGCTTGATTGCCCCAAGGCACTCATCAAACTCTTTTTCAATAACAGATGGCTCAACAGCTGTTGACATTTGATAAATCCTTTTGTTCTTATCCCAGAACATTTTGTTTATTCACATTAAATGCAAAGGGAAGAAATTAAAGAAAACACAAGAAAGACTGTGAATAAAACTGCTCTTCAGAAAACTTTCTAGCTTAACCTATGAGCCATGAAATTAGCTGGAAATTTTACAGTTTAAAGAGTCTCACAAAGTAGCAAGCCCATATATATATAAGAAAACACATAAATTATGGATATAAATTGTAATTCATATCAATACCACAAACAGACCTCCTAAAACAGGCCCACAGGCCAAATCCAGCCTATCATCTATTTCCGTAAGGCCCAGGAAATAAGAATGGTTTTTACATTTTTGAATGGTTAAATTCAAAAAACAAAAGAAGAATATTTTATGGTATGTAAAAATTAAATGAATTTAAGTTTCATTGTCTCTAAATAAAATTTTATTAGAATACCACCATATCTATTCATTTACAAATTATCTATAGCTGCTTTCAGACTGTGATGGCAGAACTGAATAATTGTAACACAGACCACAAGGTCCACAAAGCCTAAGATAATGGCCATGGTCTCTTAGAGAAAAAGTATAAGGTAAAGAGTGTCAGAAAAAAATTAATCATGTACGTGGATGCTTAATAAACCCTTTTTGAAAGCAGTACTACTGGTACATAAGTACTGGACTTGCATTCCACTTCTGATTCAAAGGCAAATAATTCAATCTTTTAATTTTAGCTTGCTCAACTGTGAAACAGAAATGAGAATATTGAACTCACCTTTTCCACATTAATAAATCAAAGATAAAAACCATATGATTATCCCAATAGATGTAGAGAAAGCCTTTGACAAAATTCAATACCCATTTATGATAAAAAAAAAAAAACTCTCCAGAAAGCACTCGTAGAAGGAACATATCTCAACATAATAAAAGCCATCTATGATAAACCTATGGAGAAGGCAATGGCACCCCACTCCAGTACTCTTGCCTGGAAAATCCCATGGATGGAGGAGTCTGGTAGGCTGCAGTCCATGGGGTCACTAAGAGTCAGATACGACTGACTGACTTCACTTTCACTTTTCACTTTCATGCATTGGAGAAGGAAATGGCAACACACTCCAGTGTTCTTGCCTGGAGAATCCCAGGACAGGGGAGCCTGGTGGGCTGCCATCTATGGGGTCGCACAGAGTCGGACACAACTGAAGTGACTTAGCAGCAGCAGCATGATAAACCTACAGCAGACATTATCCTCAATGGCAAAAAACTGAAAGCATTTCCCTTAAGTCAGTAACAAGACAAGGTTGCCCATTCTCACCACCACTATTTAACATAGTTTTGGAAGTTTTAGCCACAGAAATAAGAGAAGAAAAATAAATAAAAAGAATCCAGATTGGAAAAGAAGTAAAACTCTCACTGTTCACAGATGACATGATCTTCTACATAGAAAACCCTAAAGACACCATCAGAAAATTACTAGAGCTAATCAATGAATATAGTAAAGTTGCAGGATACAAAATTAATACACAGAAATCCCTTGCATTCCTATACAATAACAATGAGAAAACAGAAAGAGAAATTAAGGAAACAATCCCATTCACCAATGCAATGAAAAGAATAAAATACTTAAGAATAAATTTACCTAAAGAAACAAAAGACCTATATATATAGAAAACCATAAAACTGATGAAAGAAATCAAAGATGACACAAATAGATGGAGAAATATACCATGTTCATGGATTAGAACAATCAGTATAGTAAAGATTAGTGTACTACCCAAAGCAATCTATAGATTCAATGCAATCCTTATCAAGCTACCAGTGGTATTTTTCACAGAACTAGAACAAATAATTTCACAATTTGTATGGAAATACAGAAAACCCTGAATAGCCAAAACAATCTTGAGAAAGAAGAATGGAGCTGGAGGAATCAACCTGCCTGACTTCAGATTATACTACAAAGCTACAGTCATCAAGACAGTATGGTACTGGCACAAAGGCAGATATATAGATCAATGGAACTAAATAGAAAACCCAGAGATAAATCCATGCACTTATGAGCACCTTTTCTTTGACAAAGGAGGCAAGAATATAAAATGGAGAAAAGACAATCTCTAACAAGTGGTGCTGGGAAAACTGGTCAACCACTTGTAAAAGAATGAGACTAGAACACTTTCTAATACCATACACAAAAATAAAATCAAAATGGATTAAAAATGAAGTATGTAATTGAGTATGATATAAATAACATAAACTGCAAGTGTCAGCTCAATATACATTCACAAAGTGAACACACTTCTGCAATCTCCACAGACACCAAGAAAAAGAATACTACCAGAACCCTGGAAGTCCCCATCAAGCCCCTTCCAGTTCTAACACTCCACCTCCCCAAAAGAAACAACTATCCTGATTTCTAACACTATTGATTTTTTTTACCTATTTCGGAATTTTATTTATAATAGTGTGTATTCTTCTGTGTCCAGCTATTTATGTTCAACAGCAAATTTGTGAGTTTTAAATACTTCACTGTATGTAGCAGTACTTCATTCATTTTCATTCTGTATTTCATTACATGAAAATACCGTAATTTATTTACTCATTCTACTTGTGATAAGCATTTGATTGTTTCTACTTTTTTGCCCATTGCAACTACTGTTGCTATGAACATTTTTATATATCTCTTTTGAAGCACATGTATGCATTACTATGTGCTACATACATAACTTTGTCTTATTTATTTACTTATACCCCAATGTATAAGGTATTAAAATTGCAATAACCACACTGGAAGTTTTATTAATAGGCAGCACCCAAGCTCCACTTATGGAGGAACAATCTTTGTCAGGAATGAAAGATGAGACTCTGAAGGTATAAGTTGGAGAGGGACATAGAAACCAAGAAATGGCTCTACAATTTTTTAAGACAGAAATTTATGGGCAAGAAAGAATATAACAGAGAGAAGAGTAAAGACTACAGAGAGAAAGGGATAAGATATGTAAAAACATGGCAGAAGGCTAAAGACAATAGAAATAACTAGCCTGTGAGAGGAGTCACAGAAGAACTTTTAAAAAGAGAATTTTAAATATTAAGTTCCATACATCATGTAAACCATTTGCACTTACTCTTACTTAAAAAATTAGTTGTCCACACAAAGGCCTTTGATAGTAAGTTAGTCCAGAAATTTTTTTTCATGAACATCAAGGAGAAAGGGAGTTATTGCACATCTGGAGTAATATAGTGCAGAATAGAGCAGAAAAATTAAGAAATCAGCAGACATGCTGAGTGTCTGAAATGATTAATGTGTTTTGTTTGTTACTGTTTATGGAAGCAAACAAAGATGAATAAGACACAGTCCTACCTTGAAGTCCTGCATAATTGACAATCTTTAAAAATTAAATAAACTATTTTTCCTAAAGCAATGTGGCTTTGTTTAAACATGAAAAAAAAAAACAAACAAACAAAAAAAAAAACCTCTCTTTTCCTAAGAAAATCACTTATAACTGTGCTACCCGGAGCACGAAGAGTCCATCTTCCACATTTATTAAATGTTGATCCAGGGCTGCTTTAAAAAGATTAGAATAATCATTGTGAAATGTCTAAACACTGAGTAAATCACTTTAACTTTTTAAAATTAAATTTATTTTTAATTGAAGCATAATTGTTTTACAGTATTGTGTTAGTTTCTGCCAAACATCAACATGAATCAACCATAGGTATACAGCCTATGTCTCCTCTTTCTTGAACACACCTCCCACCTCCCTCCCCATCCCACCCCTCTAAGTTGTTACAGAGCCCTGATATGAGTTCCCTAAGTCATACAGTAAATTCCCATTGGCTATCTAGTTTACATATGGTAATGTATATTTCCATGTTACTTTCTCCATACATCCTACCCTCTCCCTCCTCCTCCACTTTAATTTTGAGATAATTGTAGATTCACCTGAAATTGCAAAAAAAAAAAAAAAGTAAAGGGAGTGACCTTCTACTGTACCTTTTATACAGTTTCTCCCAATGATAACACCTTTCATAACTTATAATAGGGTACCAAAACCAGGAAAATTACATTGGCACAACCTAGAGCTCGTTCATATTTCACTAGTTTTATACGTATTCATATACATATGGAGTTCCATGAAATTTTATCACATGGGTAGATTTGTGTGATCACCACCATCAAGATGCAGAACTGTTCATCAGCACAATGCTCCCCTCACTTCTGTATGGAAAACCCACTCTACTCTCACTTCCCATTTCTAACACCTTGCAACCACCAGTCTATCTCTGTAATTTTATTCCAATATAAATGGAATCATGTGTGTGCATGCTAAGTTGCTTCAATCGTATCAGACTGTGAGACCCTATGGACTGTAGCCAGCCAGGCTTCTCTGTCCATGGGCTTCTCCAGGCAAGAATACTGGAGAGGGTTGCCATGCCCTCCTCCAGGGGATCTTCTCCATCCAGGGATCGAATCCATGTTTCTTATGTTTCCTGCATTGGCAGGTGGGTTCTTTATCACTCGAGTTGGAATCATAAGATATGCAACCTTTTGAGATTGGCATTTTTCACTCAGCATAATTACTGTGAGATCCATCCTAGTGATTGCATGTATCACTGGTTCCTTTTTTATTGCTGAGTGATACTGAATGGCATAAATATATCACAGGTTATTTATTCATTTACCTGTTGAAGGACCTTTGAGATATCCCCAGCTTTTGGCTACTAGAAAATAAAGCCGCTAGGAACATTCATGTATAGGAATTTGTGTGAACTTGTTTTCACTCCCTGTGGTAAATGTCCAAAAGAGCGACTGCACTTTTACTCTACCTGGAGACCTCCTCTGAGTTGTCTGGCTACCCAAATGGATCTCAGTGAGAACCCAGAGCCCAGTGCCTTAAAAGAAAATGGGCTCCTAGCAGGCCATACTCCGAGGAGGCAAAGGAGGAGGCAAAGGAATTTTCTTTGTCTCCATTTTCCCCAGCTCTCATCATCAATCAGAATTTCATCCTGGCAACTTTGTCACTAACGTCAATCATACTAAATCAAATGACAAAATCTGGTTAAGGGATAAAGATTGGTAAGAATGGTACAGGCTCCTCTGTCCATGGACTTCTCCAGGCAAGAATACTGGAGTGGGTAGCTATTCCTTTCTCCAAGGGATCTTCCTGACCCAGGGATCCAATCTAGGTCCCCTGCATTGCAAGAAGATTCTTCACTGTCTGAGCACCAGGGAAGCCCAATTTGGCCCAGCTAGAGCCATTTTCATTTTATTTTTACTACTTCTTCAATTATCAAGCAAAGGACATCAAGGACATTGATGATGCAAGTGAATGCTTCTCTAATGTTTCTCAAAATAGAGACCAGAGTTTTACAAAGGCTCCACATGTCCAAGGATCACAGGAATACTGGCTTTCTGGTGTCATTCCCCATTTAGATAGGAAACATCAGTCCATCACACCGGCTTTGGGCACCAGAGTGGAAAGAATTGCATTGGGAAGTAATATTTTCTCTTTGAGGGTGTTTGAAGAATGTCTCACCTGTGGTCCCCTTGATACAAGTAATGACACCCCCACTTCCACTCATGAGCTGTTTCCTCATGATTAACTCCTGCCACAGTCAGCAATCTCCAGTGGGGTCTCTGGGAGAAGTCCCACTCAAGGAGAAACACTCCAGTTTTCTTTCAGTGGGTGTACATCTAGTGTATAAGAAATAACACAGGAACTAATGCCCAAGTTTGGGGTTAATAATATCATCTTAATAATTTCATCTTACAAGTTTTCTTCTTCTAAGTGAAGTTTTTATTTTTATTGATATACTATGTACATAGGATTTACAAATTAAGTAGTGTGAAAAAGCTTAAAACAAAAACAGCAGGGACTTCCTTGGTGGTCCAATGGTTAAGACTCCAAGCTTCCACTGTGGAGGGCACAGGTTCAATCCCTTGTTAAGGAACAAAGATCTCACATGCCACAAGGTGCAGCCTAAGAAAGAAAACAAAACAGCAGTTTCTACTCTATCTACCACCCACAACTATTCCTCTGAGGCAGCTGCTTTCAAATAGCTAGGTAGTGTGGGAACTGAACTCTCTTTCCAAATAGTACATACATAAATTCCTATATAATTGGGTTATTATCAGTGAGTTAATTTTGGTTGTTTTTTTTTTTTTTTTAGTCTGAAGAAGCCAAGGTTGGCAGTATAGGAAAGGGGTATTTTTTTAGGAGGTAAAAAATAGAGCTATTTTTTAAGAGTTCCTTGGGATTTGCTTGCACTTTCAGTTAACTCTCCAGTAGTTTCTTACAAGATGGCAAGTTATCTCACAAAAGAAAATTCAAATTTCAAAGTTGTCTAGAAGAAACTGAAAAATAAACAATCAAGGGTACTCTAGAAAAGAGCTCAATGTTTTGCTGTAATAAGTATGACTATTAGGTTTTCAAATAAACATCATTATTCTGTGTACTAAGAAAATTCAGGTTGTTCTCATACATACATTTGCAAAAAAGTACTTCAAAAATAAGTTTTCAAAACTCAAACTAAATAGTTTTGCTCTAAATACTTAGAGAAACATATGAGCAATAAAGCTAAACCAGCATGTTTTACTGGTGAGATCTTACACTTCACCAAATTAAATAGGTGTTTTATTATAAAAATTTCCTGTATCCTCTAGTACTAGGATATATACATGAATGACAACAGAAGTCAGAGAAGAAAAAAACCACATATATGGAAATCATAATCAAAACAATCACTCTTAACTGACTGTTCAAATGTAACCTCACTCGTTAATTTGTTCTGCTAATTACATATGCAGTGTTCTTCGTGGATTCTGGAATAAAATGATGTGATTCTCAATATGACTGACATATACCCATTTCAGCAACTGCATTTTAGAGATGCCTCTAAATATTAAAAATTATGTACTAGGTCCTTTCTAGTTGTAGTATATCAATTAACATTTTCAGAAAGAATGATATGACAAATTTCAGCTGCTTCTCTCAGTATAGAAATAACTTCTTTGGGAACAATAATTTTTACAGGTATTAAAGTATCTGTATTTCATTTTTTATAATATCATGAAAATGCTGAGGATATAACTGTCATCAACTGATACTTCAAAAAGACAGATATCAAGTGTTTAAATAATTTAAAACCTAGGATATAAGGAAAATGAGACTAAGCCTTTAAGAGTTTACTGGCTGTTGGGAAGTCATATCAGGCTCCAAGTTAGAGGTACTACCTATGGTACGAGAGTGACACATAGGATTAAAAACCAGAGGCTTCTTAGAAAATGGTGTTTGAACTGATTCTGGGGGGAAAAAAAAGGAGTCAGCCACAAAAAGGAGGGGAGGCTGAAACATATCAGTGGTATTAGTGATGCACAAGAAGGTAAGGGGTTATTTAGCAAAGAACTCCATAGGACTTTTTGATTTGTTAGCCATGGGCTCTGAGCAAGAGTAGTAGTTAAAAGTAACTTCCAGTTGTTGTCAAACCAAATGGAAATTCACATAAAGGAGCGTGCATAAGTGCTAAGTTGCTTCAGTCATGTCAGACTCTTTGCAACCCTATACAATGTGGTCCGCCAGGCTCCTCTGTCCATGGGATTCTTCAGGTACCTGGGAAGCCCAAATAAAGGAGGTAGAGCTAATGTAATGAAAAATATGAAACTAGTTTGGGCAATTCTGAGATGGCTGTGAAATGTTCATATGATATCCAGTAAAGAGTCAGATGTATATTTCTAAAGCTCAGAGAAGATTTTGGTTTAGAGATACAGATTTGGGAGTTATCAACCTACAAATGATAACTAGAGCAATGAAAGGTGACAGATTAAAAAGAGCAGAGGACTTTGAATGAAGCCATCAGCAAACATAATCTCCAAGAATAAGGCAAAGATAAGGTGCTTACCAAAGAAACCAAAGAGCAATGACTAGAAGAAGGGAATCAGCGAAGGGATGTATATGAGAATCACAGGGGTCAGAGCTATACTGTCTAATACAGAATCCACCAGTCCCATGTGGCTATTGAGGATTTGAAATGTGCCTAGTGCACCTGAGGAATTAAATTTTTAACTTCATTTAAAAACTGGTATTTGATTTAGTTTTCGAAAAGTGTTTAAGTATGCTTATGATAACTTCAATATGTAAATCTATTTTTTCAATGATAAATTTTGTAAAACTCAACAAATTTAAGTATCTCTGATAAAAATTTGGCATTAGAATTGTGACATAGATGAATATAAAATACACTCATTTTGGAGATTTTTGTATGAAGAACAGAATGTAAAAATATTTTATTAAAGCTTCTGTACACTGATGATATGCTTTTTGGTTTTGAGTTTTTTTTAACAAGAATAGTTGCAAATATTTATTTGAAGTGACTTAAATGCCCATGTTTAAGTCATAAGTAGAACAGTTGTTTTTAAAACATTTAGATCAATGAACCTTTAATTCTTCTTCACAATAATTGCATCAGTGTACACGTAGTGATTTGTAACCTGCTCTTCTTGAGTGAACCATTCGGTTCACTTCAGTTCAGTTCAGTCACTCAGTCGTGTCCAGCTCTTTGCGACCCCATGAATCGCAGCACACCAGGCGTCCCTGTCCATCACCAACTCCCGGAGTTCACTCAGACTCACGTCCATCGAGTCACTGATGCCATCCAGCCATCTCATCCTCTGTTGTCCCCTTTTCCTCCTGCCCCCAATCCCTCCCAGCATCAGAGTCTTTTCCAATGAGTCAACTCTTCGCATGAGGTGGCCAAAGTACTGGAGTTTCAGCTTTAGCATCATTCCTTTCAGAGAACACCCAGGACTGATCTCCTTCAGAATGGACTGGTTGGATCTCTTT
>NW_011494835.1:3802433-3809640 GCF_000754665.1 Bison bison bison
TCACTGTATTCATGGAGAAGCCTGGCCAGGACCCATCATAAAAACAGCTGCATCTTCTACAAAAATGTAGTACTTTGATCTGGTTTTTAAATCTGACTACTAAGAATCTGGCCCTCTGTAACCTCATTCACTGTTGAAAGTTCCGAAGGGTTCAGTAAATCGCACCCTTCTTCCCCTGGAGCTCCGAACCAGTTGAAAAATAAATAGAATGAAGGAAAATGGAACTGAAGGTATTGCTGCTGATTCTGAGAAAGCTTATATTGGAGAATGTGGGGGGGGTTTTGGTAGGCAAGTGGGTTACCTACTTTTCAGCCCTGGAATTAAAGAAACATTCTCACTCAGTCATGGACAGTGAAGGCCAGTCCCTCACCCAACCTCCTCCACCCACACAACCTCACTGCCCAGAGGAAGGGGGCAGAGGGTAGTGCAAATCCAGCCAGTCACCCCCTCTGGGGAGTGTGTGTAAAGATTACCCTGGTGGAGGGCCCCATGGGGAACCCAGAGATGTGTTTCTACCCTACCTCGTTCCTGCCCAGGTAACTGTCCCAGAGTCTGCTGCATTATCAGAGTTGTCTGTTGCTGTGCCGTGCTCAATCATGTCCAACTCTTTGCAACCCCATGAACTGTAGCCGACCAGACTCCTCTGTCCATGGGATTCTTCAGGCAAGAATACTGGAGTGGGTTGCCATTTCCTCCTCCAGGGGATCTTCCTGACTCAGGGGTTGAACCCACATCTCTTTCATCTCTTGCATTGGCAGGCAGATTCTTTACCACTGTACCACCTGAGAAGCATTATCAGAGTTGGCTGACAGATCTGGATGCTCCTAGGATTAATAACAGGTTAAATTTTTGAGATGAGAACTCTCCCACATAGCCTCTTCCAGTTGGGCTGCTTGTCACCACCCTAACCCCAGGCTTATCGTGCCGTGGTCCCTACCGTCAGGCTCCAAACCCTGGGCCATGATTTACTGGGATATGAGATGAATCTGGGGCTTCCCAGGTGGTGCTAGTGGTGAAGAACCCAGCCACCAATGCAGGAGATGCGAGTTCAATGCCTGGGTTGAGAAGAGCCCCACTCCAGTATTCTTGCCTGGAGAATCCCCATGGACAGAGGAGCCTGGCGGGCTACAGTCCATGGGGTGGCCGAGTCGGACACCACTGAAACGACTTAGCACACACACATGCATGAGATGAATCTGATTTCATATTATCAAGTATCTAGTGATAAATAGTAAAAGGAGAAGCTTCTTCTAAGAGCACGAGAAGGAGAGTTTTTTGTCTTCTAAGATTACTCAGTTCAGTTCAATTCAGTTGCTCAGTTGTGTCCGACTCTTTGGGACCCCATGAATTGCAGCCACCAGGCCTCCCTGTCCATCACCAACTCCCGGAGTTCATTCAAACTCATGTCCATTGAGTCGGTGATGCCATCTTCTCCTCCTTCCCCCAATCCCTGCCAGCATCAGTCTTTTCCAATGAGTCAACTCTTCTCATGAGGTGGCCAAAGTACTGGAGTTTCAGCTTTAGCATCATTCCTTCCAGAGAACACCCAGGGCTGATCTCCTTCAGAATGGACTGGTTGGATCTCTTTGCAGTCCAAGGGACTCTCAAGAGTCTTCTCCAACACCACAGTTCAATAGCTTTCTTCACAGTCCAACTCTCGCATCCATACATGACCACTGGAAAAACCATAGCCTTGACTAGACGGACCTTTGCTGGCAAAGTAATGTCTCTGCTTTTCAATATGCTATCTAGGTTGGTCATAACTTTTCTTCCAAGGAGTAAGCGTCTTTTAATTTCATGGCTGCAGTCACCATCTGCAATGATTTTGAAGCCCCAAAAGATAAAGTCTGACACTGTTTCCCCATCTATTTCCCATGAAGTGATGCCATGATCTTCGTTTTCTGAATGTTGAGCTTTAAGCCAACTTTTTCACCCTCCTCTTTCATGGTGATTACATGTTGAAATGATAATATCCTGGATATACTTGTTTAACTAAAATGTTATTAATTTTAATTAATTTCACTTGTTTCTGTTTTGTATTTTTTGAGTGGCTAATAGGTATCATGGCTTTTATTTCTATCAGACAAAGAATATTTCAGGAAAGAAGTAATCATGACTATTGGGAGACAATTCTCCATAGGTCTCAAGTTTCCGTAGATCTTATAAGTAAAGCACTGGTCATCCTTTATTTCAACATATCTTTCCAAAGATACTTGTATAAAGAACAGTCCTGGAAAATTAAGATAATATCTCATTGCAGAGCAAAGAGAAGGCATACTTACTGCCCATTATAAAAAATAAAGATTTCTTAAGCAAGGTTCCTCTTTTGTGATTAAATCCACTGTGTGTAGAAGTCTCACTTGACCCTCTTTGCATTGTCTTGTGGGAACTGGGGTTCAGAAAACCAGTACAAAAACGCTGATGTTCTGGCTACTGTTATTGCAATAATAAGTAATAAATTTTTGCTTTTTATAATAAACTTTTCTCCATCCCTGACCCAGAAGTCTTGGATCTTCTACTAGCATCCATGAAACTGTGTCAAGCTGACTTGTTGGCTTACAAGAAAAGTTAAATCTCACATCTTTCATAGTTCTTGACACTGACTCTGTCAGCTATATACTGCTATATAACAAACTGCCTTAAAATTTAGAAGCTTAAAAAAATAACAAAGACAGACATGTATATCAAGGGAAATAAATAGTCCAGAATAGACACAAAGAGATCAAATGACTTTTTTAGAAAAGTACAAAGGCAATTCAATGTAGCAAACAGAACCTTTTCAATGAATGGTGCTGGCACAAATAACTATATATATATATGCCAAAAATGAACATAATTCCATATATCACATCTTATAGAAAAACTAACCCAAAATAGACCATAGACATAATTTAAAATCTAAACCTACAAAACTCTTAAAGTAAACATGAAGAAAAATTTTGTGAACTAGGTTAGGCCAACAGTCCTTAGATATGTCCCCAAGTACAATCCATAAAAGAAAAAAAAAATGATAAATTCAGCTTCATAAAAACTATAAATCTTTGTTGTATGAAGGACATTGTTAATATAACTCATAAAATGGAAGCATATATATGTAAATAACATATGGTAAAGGACATATCTAGGATATATAAAGGACTCTTAAGACTCAAAAGTAAGAAAACAGGCAAATTTTTTAAAGTGAGAAAAATATTTGAACAGATATACAATCTACATTTAAAAATGGGCATAGGAACAAAGGACTATTTAATCCAAATGGACAATTCAAAACTAAGATGTAAATACTACTAAAAGCAATGAAAGGACATTCAATCCTATTTGCAGTCAGGGAATTGCAAATTAAAATAAGAAAATATTTTCCCCATAAAACTGCAAAAATAGAAATACTGATAATACCATGTTATGGAGAAGGAATGAAGAAATGAACATTCAGATCTTCTTGGCTTTCATACAAATTATTTAGGAAGAAATTTGGTAATAGTTATTATAACTCAAAACTAAAATATCATTTGGGTTAATATTCTAGTAATCTATTCTATGAAAATAATATCATGAAAGTATAAAGAGGTATATATATGGATATTCTATTATTAGCTATATTGAAAAATGGGCAGCAATCACAATATCCATAAAAGCATGATCAAATAAACTAAAATGTAACCATATAATTGAAAATGAGGAAAAAATATTAGGCAAATGAGGAAAAAATACATATTGATTTGTTAGTGTAAAAAGCAAATTTCACACCAGTAAGTACAGAGTGATTCCGTTCCTGAAAATATAAATGTGGCTGATTCTGTATACAGATTTCTTGCAACTGCTCAAGAAAAGATTGGAAAGAAACTTAATGTAAGTCACTTTCAGTTCGGTTCAGTTCAGTTGCTCAGTCATGTCCAACTCTGTGACCCCACTGACTGCAGCACGCTGGGCCTCCCTGTCCATCACCAACTCCCAAAGTTTATTCAGACTCATATCCATCAGTTGGTGATGCCATCCAAACATCTCATCCTCTTCTCCTCCCCTTCTCTTCCTGCCTTCAATCCTTCCCAGCATCAGGGTCAAAGGAGTCAGCTCTTTGCATCAGGTGGCCAAAGTATTGAAGTTTCAGCTTTAGCATCAGTCCTCCCAAAGAAATCTCAGGGCTGATCTCCTTCAAAATGGACTGGTTGGATCTCCTTGCAGTCCAAGGGACTCTCAAGAGTCTTCTCCAACACCACAGTTCAAAAGCATCAATTCTTTGGCACTCATTTTCTTTATAGTTGAACTCTCACATCAATACATGACTACTGGAAAAACCATAGCTTTGACTAGATGGACTTCTGTTGCCAAAGTAATGTCTCTGCTTTTTAATATGCTGTCTAAGTTGGTCATAACTTTTCTTCCAAGGAGCAAGTGTCTTTTAATTGCATGGCTGCAGTCACCATGTGCAGTGATTTTGGAGCTCCAAAAAAGAGTCTGTCACTGTTTCCACTGTTTCCCCATCTATTTCCCATGAAGTGGTGGGACCAGATGCCATGATCTTAGTTTTCTGTATGTTGAGCTTTGAGCCAACATTTTCACTCTCCTCTTTCACTTTCATCAAGAGGCTCTTTAGTTCTTCTTTGCTTTCTGCCATAAGGATGGTGTCACCTGCATATCTGAGGTTATTGATATTTCTCCCAGCAATCTTCATTCCCACTTGTGCTTCATCCAGCCCAGCTTTTCTCATGATGTACTCTGCGTATAAGTTAAATAAGCAGGGTGACAATATACAGCCTTGACGTACCCCTTTCCCGATTTGGAACCAGTCTGTTGTTCCATGTCCAGTTCTAACTGTTGCCTCCTCACCTGCATACAGATTTCTCTAGAGTCTCAAGAGTCACTTTAGAGAAGATGAAATTTGATGCATGGGTGATAAGGAATATTCACTTCACAATCCTAGATAATTTTGTTAGACCAGTAGAATTACAGTGATTCTTCTTTCTGTTGTTTTTCAGCATTTTTCTGAAATAGAGAATAATTGCTGAAGTAAAGTCCTAAAGGAGACTGAAAGGAAAGAATTGGGGGCATATACGAATAGATCCACCTCAGAAACAGCAGATGCCTCATTTTCAGGAAGTGCATGAAAGGCGGCAAGAGTTGGTAGGGCTGATCAGTTGGAATGCAGGCTGTATGGGAGGGAGGGCTGGGAGGTGAGATATGATTTACCTAACAGTTATGGTTTCTCAGTAAGGAGGATGGGACCCAGGACTGGGGAGAATGGTCAAGGTTTGGAATGGTCGATAAGGTAAACTGAAACGATGTTCACCAGGACAAGCAAGGAAAGGTGCTCCTGTGAAGTTTTTATTATCTAGTCCTAGAAGTAGCAGACTAGGTGTAAGACAGGCTGGGAGGATAGTCTTACTTTCTGGCCAGAAAGAGAACAGATTTTGGTGGACTACCATCAGTCTCTGCAGCACCTTAGATTTTGTCTGTAACATACATCACTTTTCCACCCCTTCACACATCCGTACTCTACTTTACACTCATCTATACTCTATTTTTTTGGAACTTCTCTGGTGGCTCAGATGGTAAAGTGTCTGCCTACAAGGTGGAAGACCTGGGTTCAAATCCCTGGGTCAGGAAGATCCCCTGGAGAAGGAAATGGCAACCCACTCCAGTACTCTTGCCTGGAAAATCCCACGGACAGATGAGCCTGGTAGGGTCCATGGGGTCGCAAAGAGTCGGACACGACTGAGCGACTTCACATACTCTATTTTTAAAAGTTTCTTCTTTTATGAAGATATTATAGAATATCAAAACAGAAAAGAACCTTAGGAATACCAATTCCCCCATTTTGTGGATGAGAAAATGGTGAGTCACAGAGATAAATGATTTTCTAATGAAGCAATAGTTTATAAATGGTAAAATCAGACTAACCCAGGTGCCACACAAACCCTGTGTAACCATGATTATATAAAGAAAGGGATACTATGTCTGCAATCATCACAAATGGTTGTCACAAAATTAAGGCAAGACTCACTGCTGTCAAAATTTAACACTGTATCCACTAAACAAAAATTATTCCTGTTGAAGGTGTGGCATGATACAAATATACTGCAACTGATTTTGAATAAGATACCTATAAGAACTGAGTAATTTGATGATGTATATTTGTAATATCAGAATCTTGTCCAAATCCTAAAATGTGCACTATCCTCAAGAACAGAAAAGCACCATCCAGGCTATGCCATGCTTTTGGAAGGATTACAGTGCCCTCTGCAGTTTCAGCAGAAATAAATAAAATCACAACTGTGATTTAAAAGAACAAAACAAAATCAGTAATTTGAACACCAACATAACATGCCTCAGAAATTCACTTTACTTTTAAACTTTGAATTAAAATATTTATGTAAAGATCACTTTTTAAACAAAGTGCACTGCAGCATGTATAGCAGGTATCTATTTGTGTAAAAAGGTACACAATATAGAAAAAGATACATGTATGTGTCTAACTGTAGGTTAATTTGAGGATAATACTCTATGGCTCAGTTGCCTCCAGAGACACAAACTGGCACCCTAGGGATCATATGTGGAGAGATTATTTCCACTGTGGCTCTTCTGGTACTGTTACTGAGTCCGAGATCATTCTACACACCAAAAGACAGGCCAAGGTGTTGAAGCAAGGAATATGGCTTTATATAGAAATCTGGCTGACAGAGATGATAGCAAAGTAATGTCTCAAAATAACCATCTTATTGGGGTCTGGGTCTGGGTTCTTTTACAGATCAGAGATGGGGAAGTTAAGGAAACAAAAAGGTCATTAATGCTGCAAATATGTCCTAGAATGGCAAGCCTCAGAGTTCACTTCAGTTCAGTTGCTCAGTCGTGTCCAACTCTTTGTGACCCCATGGAATGCAGCACGCCAGGCCTCCCTGTTCATCACCAACTCCCAGAGTTTACTCAAACTCATGTCCATTGAGTCGGTGATACCATCCAACCATCTCGTCCTCTGTCATCCCCTTCTCCTCTAGCTTTCAATCTTTTCCAGCATCAGGGGCTTTTCAAATGAGTCAGCTCTTCAATCAGGTGGCCAAAGTATTGAAGTTTCAGCTTCAGCATCAGTCCTTCCAATGAATATTCAGGACTGATTTCCTTTAGGATGGACTGGTTGGATCTCCTTGCTGTCCAAGGGACTCTCAAGAATCTTCTCCAACACCACAGTTCAAAAGCATCAATACTTTGGCGT
>NW_011494835.1:3809740-3810145 GCF_000754665.1 Bison bison bison
TGATTTCCTTTAGGATGGACTGGTTGGATCTCCTTGCTGTCCAAGGGACTCTCAAGAATCTTCTCCAACACCACAGTTCAAAAGCATCAATACTTTGGCGTTCAGTTTTCTTTATAGTCCAATTTTCACATCCATACATGACTATTGGAAAAACCATAGCCTTGACTAGACGGACCTTTGTTGGCAAAGTAATGTCTCTGCTTTTGAATATGCTATCTAGATTGGTCATAACTTTTCTTCCAAGGAGCAAGTGTCTTTTAATTGCATGGCTGCAGTCACCATCTGCAGTGATTCTGGAGCCCCCCATAAATAAAGTCTGTCACTGTTTCCACTGTTTCCCCATCTATTTGCCATGAAGTGATGGGACCAGATGCCATGATCTTCGTTTTCTGAATGTTGAACTTT
>NW_011494835.1:3810245-3825158 GCF_000754665.1 Bison bison bison
GAGGGTGACAATATACAGCCTTGACATACTCCTTTCCCGATTTGGAACCAGTCTGTTGTTCCATGTCCAGTTCTAAATGTTGTTTCCTGACCAGTATACAGATTTCTCAGCAGGCAGGTCAGGAGGTCTGGTATTCCCATCTCTTTCAGAATGTTCTGCAGTTTTTTGTGCTCCACACAGTCAAAGGCTTTGGCATAGTCAATAAAGCAGACTGCTACTGCTAAGTCACTTCAGTTGTGTCCGACTCTGCGCGACCCCATAGACGGCAGCCCACCAGGCTCCGCCGTCCCTGGGATTCTCCAGGCAAGAATACTGGAGTGGGTTGCCATTTCCTTCTCCAATGCATGAAAGTAAAAAGCGAAAGTGAAGTCACTCAGTCCTTAGCGACCCCATGGACTGCAGCCTACCAGGCTCCTCCGTCCATGGGATTTGCCAGGCAAGAATACTGGAGTGGGCTGCCATTGCCTTCTCCAATAAAGCAGAGGTAGATGTTTTTCTGAAACTCTCTCACTTTTCGATGATCCAACAGATGTTGGCAATTTGATCTCTGGTTCCTCTGCCTTTTCTAAATCCAGCTTGAACATCTAGAATTTGACAGTTTACGTACTATTGAAGGCTGGCTTGGAGAATTTTGAGCATTAATTTGCTTGCATGTGAGATGAGTGCAATTGTGCAGTAGTTTGAGCATTCTTTTGCATTGCCTTTCTTTGTAATTGAATGAAAACTGACCTTTTTCAGTCCTCTGGCCACTGCTGAGTTTTCCAAATTTGCTGGCATATTGAGTGCAGCACTTTCACAGCATCATCTTTTAGGATTTGAAATAGTTCAACTGGAATTCCATCACCTCCACTAGCTTTGCTCATAGTGATGCTTCCTAAGGCCCACTTGACTTCTCATTCCAGGATGTCTGGCTCTAGGTGAGTGATCACATCATCGTGGTTATCTAGGTCACGAAGATCTTTTTTGCATAGCTCTTCTGTGTATTCTTGCCACCTCATCTTAATATCTTCTGCTTCTGTTAGGTCCATACTATTTCTGTCCTTTATTGTGCCCGTCTTTGCATGAAATGGTCCCTTGGTATCTCTGATTTTCTTGGAAGAGATCTCTAGTCTTCTCCATTCTGTTATTTTCCTCTATTTCTTTGCACTTTGCACTGAGGAAGGCTTTCTTATCTCTCCTTGCTATTCTTTGGAACTCTGCATTCAAATGGATATATCTTTCCTTTTCTCCTTTGCTTTTTGCTTTTCTTCTTTCCATAGCTATTTATAAGGCCTCCTCAAACAACCATTTTGCCTTTTTGCATTTCTTTTTCTTGGGGACAGTTGATCCCTGCCTCCTGTACAATGTCATGAACCTCCATCCATAGTTCTTCAGGCAGTCTGTCTATCAGATCTAATCTCTTGAATCTATTTCTCTTTTGCACTGTATAATCGTAAGGAATTTGATTTAGGTCATACCTGAATGGTCTAGTGGTTTTCCTTACTTTCTTCAATTTAAGTCTGAATTTGGCAATAAGGAGTTCATGTTCTGAGCCATAGTCAGCTTCCAGTCTTGTTTTTGCTGACTGTATAGAGCTTCTCTATCTTTGGCTGCAGAGAATATAATCAATCTGATTTTGGTGTTGACCATCTGGTGATGTCCATGTGTAGAGTCTTCTCTTGTGTTGTTGGACGAGGGTGTTTGCTATGACCAGTTCTCTTGACAAAACTCTGTTAGCCTTTGCCCAGCTTCATTCTGTACTCCAAGGCCAAGTTTGCCTGTTACTCCAGGTATCTCTTGGCTTCCTGCTTTTGCATTCCAGTCCCCTATAATGAAAAGGACATCTTTTTGGGTGTTAGTTCTAGAAGGACTTGTAGGTTTTCACAGAACCATTCAACTTCACCTTCTTCAGTATTATTGGTCAGGGCATAGACTTGGATTACTGTGATATTGAATGGTTTGCCTTGGAAACAAACAGAGATCATTCTGTCATTTTGAGATTGCATCCAAGTACTGCATTTCAGACTCTTTTGTTGACTATGATGGCTACTCCATTTCTTCTAAGGGATTCTTGCCCACAGTAGTAGCTATAACAGTCATCTGAGTTAAATTGGGTATGTGTTAATTTCTTCCTTTCTGCCATCTATAGGTGAACATGGTTCTGAACAACCGCACTTTAGTTTAACAGTCAGGCAGAGGAGGAGGATTCTCTGAGGCAGGCCATTAAGTATATATGTATAACAAAGGCAGCGAAAAGCAAGCCAAAGAAACAGTTCCATATGTAAAAGTATTAATAGATAGTCAGTGGAAATTCACTGTATGAAGCAGGGAGCTCAAACTCAGTCCTCTGAGACAATCTAGAGGATGGAATGGGGTAGGGTAGGGGTGAGAAGGGGTTCAAGAGGGCCGGGACATATGTACATCTATGGCTGATTCATGTTGGTATATGGCAGAAACCTACAATATTGTAAAACAATTAATGTCCAATTTAAAAAATTAGTTTCAGCATGGAGTCAGAATTGGCTTTTCCCTGCAACAGTACTATTTAAATTTTTCCATCACATGCATGTATTGATCTTTCATGTAACAAAAGAATTACATGAACATTGGGATACACGTGTCTCTTTCAATTCTGGTTTCCTCGATGTATGGCAAATCCAATACAATATTGTAAAGTAAAATAATAATAATAATAAATAAAAGAATTACATGACAAAAGAGTTAATCAATAAAAATTTTGATTACCCTTAAGAGAAGTGGTATGCATCCAAATTTTAAGCCCCTCTCTTCAGAAACTCCTTAATTTCAGACAAGTTCTTTAATCTTTTAAAAACAAAAGAGTTGCATATGCCAAGTTCCATATCAACAGAGGTTTAAGTTAATTACCGTTTTAGCTCACCCAGAAATGGAATTGTAAGCTAGTCAATCAGGAATTGCCTAAATGGCACTAGTTAAGCAATCTGACTGATAGGCCCCAGTCAATCCCTAAAGAAAAGTAACTTTTCAATTACTAGCCCAGTTTTTTGACCTGTACAAGTTCCTTGCCCCATTCTGCCTATGAAAGTCTTCCATTTTATACTGGTCCTTGGAGCTCCTTTCTATCTAGTAGACTGGATACTACCTGATTCAAATCAATTTTGCTCAAATAAAGCCTAACAATTTTTAATATGCCTCTGTTTATCTTTAACAAATCCCTTTGCCCTCCCTAACCACTTAAATTAAAACATAGCTTCTTTATCTCTGTATTATCTTATCAGATAACACCCAGCATCTTCACAGTTTAGCTGTGAGAAAAGTAGTGTATACCAGCTCACATTTGGTTAACAAAACAATATTGATTAGCCTATAAAAGAGTAGACTATTTTATTTACAGCTTTTTAATCTACAAATTTCTTAAATTTGGGAGAAAACAATCAATATTCACTAAGATATTAGTAATTATGAAATATTATACAGTAAGTGAAGTCGCTCAGTTGTGTCCGACTCTTTGCGACTCCATGGACTGTAGCCTACCAGGCTCCTCTGTCCATGGGATTCTCCAGGCAATTGTCCTGGAGTGAATTGCCATTTCCTACTCCACGGGATCTTCCCAACCCAGGGCTCGAACCCTGGTCTCCCGCATTGAAGACAGACGCTTTACCGTCTGAGCCACCAGGGAAGCCTAGATTTATTTTCTTAGTCCTCCCCTCCAAAGGAAATAAGTGTACCTTTCTAGAAATTATGTCAAAATTATTGAGTAATTGAATAGGCAATTTTTTAATTGAATGTTTACTAAACTCCAAGTATCTTTCCAGGTGCAGGGTATAAGGAGTAAATAAAAACAAAGTTGCTAACCTCACAGAGTTGACACTTTGGTGGGAGGAAACATAATATAGACATAAATGAATACATACTAATTATATCTGAAAGTTATGAGAGATATTTTAAAAGAAACAGAATAGACGAGAAAGTTGTTATACAGAGTTCTGAAAAAGCAAACGCTATTTCTGAAAAACAATTATCTAGACTTCTATTCGGAGAAGGCAATGGCACCCCACTCCAATACTCCTGCCTGGAAAATCCCATGGACGGAGGAGCCTGGAAGGCTGCAGTCCATGGGGTCGCTAAGAGTCGGACACGACTGAGTGACTTCACTTTCACTTTTCACTTTCATGCATTGGAGAAGGAAATGTCAACCCATTCCAGTGTTCTTGCCTGGAGAATCCCAAGGACGGGTCATCCTGGTGGGCTGCCGTCTATGGGGTCGCACAGAGTCGGACACGACTGAAGTGACTCAGCAGCAGCAGCAACAGACTTCTATTTCTGTTTCCCTGATGCTAGGAAAGATTGAAAACAAGAGAAGGGGATGACAGAAGACGAGATGGTTGGATGGCATCACTGACTCAATGGACGAGAGTTTGAGAAAGCTCCGGGAAATAGTGAAGAACAGGGAAGCCTGGTGTGTTGCAGTCCATGGGGTCGCAGAGTCCGACACGACTGGACGACTAAACAACAAATTTCTGCTAATAAAAGTTTCATCTAACTACCAGTCTTCAGTAACTCTTTTCCCAAGTCAGCCTTTTAGGAACTCACAGCCAATGGGAAAAAGGGAGTGTAAGCAAGCGGAAAATGAACAACCTAAAACCCAAGACTTTTCAAACCAGTACCAGAGTCTTGTTTCTGGGTTGGGCAGTAACTTTCAACTCTTGTCATCTGAGGTACTTCGTTTGTTTCATTTTTTTTTTTTTAACCTTTTTTTTAACAACTGTTAATGTAGTTCTTTAACGTTCCTAATTCCCTTTTATTAATAAAGAAGAAAATTTTTCGGCTTTGTTTTTTCCAGATTTCACTTTAAGGATGGGGCGAAAGAAGGCGTTTCTATAAGGCTGCAAGCAGTTCAACTGCAGTTAGCAAATACTAATTATTTCCGCTATTACGCGGTGAATCGCTCACCAGGCGCTTCCTGGACCCGGTCTTTGCAGCCCGAACCCCATTATCCAAGTCCAACCCATTATCCTTGGACTTACCGCCGGCCTGGCGTCCCCCGCGCCGCGACACAGATGGAACGGGCCGTGACGTCACGAGACCGCGACTCAATCAGACGCGGCGTTTGGGAAATTTTAAATTTAAAGGCGGGGTGGCCCGTTCGCTCTGAAGCGCCGGCCGTGGAGGTTTCTGACGTATTCCCTGGGATCCAACCAGCCAGGATGGCGGAGGAAGGAGCCGTAGCCGTCTGCGTGCGGGTTCGGCCGCTCAATCACAGGTAGGTAGGCCAGACCGAGCCCAGGTCCCCACTGCGGACTCCGGCGCCGGCATGAACCGGAGGAATGAGTCCTCGCTCCTCTTTCTTGCTCAGCTGCCTAGAAACTCGGCCACTTACCCGCTTTGTGCCTCGGTTTCCTAATGGGACGGGGCAGGATCGAGGAGCTAGAGGATCCTTTTCAGCTGTGGAATTCTCTTATATCTGTAACCCAGGCTCACCGACGTCAAAGACCTTACTCCCTGCGCTGCGGTCCCCACCGGGAAAGTCGAAATCGGAAAGATCCTACTGCACTCATCACAGTGCAGTTAAATTTCACGTTTAACTGACTCTCGCTTCCCCTTTACTGTATACTCCTTAAGAGCGAAAGCGAATCAGTTTTGTTGCATTGTATTCCGTACTTCAGTCAATAAGTGAATTCCGCATTCAGAATGTTGAATGTACGATATTCATCAATATTGATTTATTTTTTAGTATAGTGTACTGTATTAAAACAGACACTACCATCGTTGCCCAGTGGATCTCACAACAGAAAATAGATAAAAGATATAGAATAATAGGTGGCGATACTGGAGTAATAAATGCTTTAGAGAAAAAGCAGGAAGGGGAAGCAAGGGAAGTCTGTTTGCTATGCCAGTCTTGGGTCCTCGCCCCAGAATGCTAACAGAGTTTTGTCTGTGAGAAACATTTGTTAAATCTTACTGGGCGCTTAATAAATGAGAATATCAAGATGAGGAATTTCCTATTTTTAATAAGTTTATTGATGCATTAGAAGACAGCTACATAAAGAAACCATTATATCTTGACAGATGTTATGATAGACAGTTAAAGAATGTTTGCTAGCGAAGCCATTAGTCCTTTAGTGAGATGACTGTAGGAGAGGAACAGGGCAGTGTCAGGGAACACCTGAATCATGAATGAAAGAACAGTTAAGGTACTTAGTGGAAACCTCAGTCAGGGTATTCCAGGCAGAGAAAGGTTGAATCTGATTTTGGGAGTGAACTTCAGGTAGTTGATTCCTCTGGGAGTTAAGGTGTGTACAGAATTTAGAAGATGAGATTTAAGAGAAAAATTATAGTGATAGAGGTATCATGTACCAAATTAAAGATTTCAGATGGTTTTTAAATGTTTTAAGAGAGAGAGACATATCAACTGCCACTACTCCATAGGAAGGTGGAAGTGAAGAGTTTCACAAAGAAACTCCCATGAAAGTGCAGGAGGTCACTGAAGCCCCATTTAAAAGTGTTGCCCCCTCAAAGGTAGATTTTCCACATTTATCTTATTTATGGTATTAGTCATTACAATCTTTTAAAATATTTATCAGAAGATGAAGTCTTTCTACTGTCTCTCATATAACACAGCTTCTATGACCAGTTATTCTAAAATTCAGTGTTTTTATTCTTTCAGAGAAGAAGCGCCTGAAAAAGATACTCAAGTTTACTGGAAAACTGACAATAATACAGTTTATCAAGTTGATGGGAGTAAATCCTTCAATTTTGGTGAGTTCATAATAGCATCAAAAGTTAACCTGGTATCCTTTTTCTTTTATGAGTACAAAAGCCTTATGAATAACACTGGATTTGTCACTAAAGATCAAACCAAGCGTTCAATAAACTGCTTCAATGGAAATTTTGAAAAATCGTTCATCCATCATTTATAAGCTAATAAATTGATGCTTAAATACAGTAGTAGTAAAAAAGAAAAGAATTTAAAAATTAAACACATATACTATTACTGTAGTCACTATAACTTATGGCTGAAACTAACATTCTTCTTCTTACTCATGAGAGTACTTGTGGCCTGAAATTCTGTAAACCCAAAATATGTTGCTTAGTGTCAAGTCATCTTTAAGATCTTCCAATTTGTTTTTGTTGTTTTGGTTTTTTTGTTTGTTTTTCAACTATTTTCAAAACTCTTTAAAGAATAAATAGTGAAGATATTGCTTCTTTGTCTGCTGGAATGCAGCAGGAACCTACCTCTGGTCTTGTGGAGCTTATATAATGGAAAAAAAGGCTTTAAACAAGTAATTTCACCCGCTGACATAAGCTTTTGCAGAGATCTAAACTTGGGTGTCTGGAATGGTACCATTTACACCAGGACCTGCAGGATGAGTGAGAGCTAGCTAGAACAGAGGGACTTCAGGCTCTGATGATTAACTAGACTGATTTGTACATTGATTTAGCATGTATATAGTGCTGACAACTATATACCAGTGCCACAGTGCCAGGCACTGTTCTGAGCACTTCCTATATATTCACTCATTTAATCCTCCTAACAAGCCTGTGTATTTGGTGCCTTCCTGTTTTAATGAAGAACTGAAGCACAGTGGCCTGGAGTCACATAGCCAGCAAATAAGAGAGAAAGGCTCCAGATCTGTATTCTAGCCATACCACCATGCTGCCACTTAGGCTCCATAGAGCGACAGTGACGTCCTCTGAACAACCTCAGAAGTAATCGTGGTTAAGTTGTCAAATTAGTGTGAAACTAGAAAGCCACACCCCACTCCAGTACTCTTGCCTAGAAAATCCCATGGATGGAGGAGCCTGGTGGGCTGCAGTCCATGGGGTCGCTAAGAGTCGGACACGACTAAGCGACTTCACTTTCACTTTTCACTTGCATGCATTGGAGAAGGAAATGGCAACCCACTCCAGTGTTTTTGCCTGGAGAATCCCAGGGACGGGGGAGCCTGGGAGCTCCCATAGAGGGAGCCAGGCTGCCCTCTATGGGGTCGCACAGAGTCGGACACGACTGAAGCGACTTAGCAGCAGCAGCAGCAAAAAGCCACAAAGATGTGTGGAAGAGAAAATGAATTCTGGTAAAGGAATGTTTGATGGTATTAACATAATTTTTTTTCAAACTTTTTATTTTGTGTTGGGGTATAGCCAATTAACAACGTTGTGGTAGTTTCAGGTGAACAGTGAAAGAACTTAGCCATACATATATATGTATCCATTCTCCCCCAAATCCCCATCCCATCTAGTCTGGCACATAACATTGAGCAGAGTTCCTTGTGCTGTACAATAGGTCCTTGTTGGTTATCCATTTTAAATGTAACAGTGTGTACATAACCTTCCCAAAGTCCCTAACTCTCCCTCCCCTCTGGCAACGATAAGTTCGTTTTCTAAGTCTGTGAGTCTCTGCTAGAGATTAAAAAGCCTAAGTACCACAGATTCTCAGTAGCCATATATGCCCATAAAGAATTTGGACTTATCCACCTATCTGAACCACATAACATTAAGGTTTGAATCATCTGCCATTTCTCCTTGCTCTGAGATAATGACCCTTAAGCAGCCTTCAGATGGCACTTAGGTTTTCCATAGTGTTCTGCTAATAGGGCAGATTTGTGGTCACTGTGCAAGGAGTATAATCACTGAACTATTGATTGCAGGTAAATCCCTCCTGATTTACAAATCCATTTCTTGTGAACTTTTTAAAGTGAGGCCACCACTAAAAGAGTGGTCTATTTTTAATGTGCTAACAAAAGCAGAGAACCACATCCTGGACCTGTGAATTCATCAGTGTAAATACCACCCTAAACACCAGCCTTCAGCAGCCAGCTCATTGATCATTCCCCATAACACTTTAGCTTTGGTCAGTTCTTTTCTTCCAGATAATCTGCATTTCTTGGTTTAGTTTGAGCTAGACTTTCTTGCTAGGTATGTTAGAAACATTAGAATTTCTCAAAGAATAGTAACAGTCTGCATTTCCTAAGTGTTAACATATGTTCACAATAATTCTATGGAGAAGATATTAGAACTGAGGCATGGAGCCATCAACCACTTGCCCAAAATCACACAGCCTATAAGTGGCAGAATCAGGATTTGCAGTCTTGATTCCAGACCCCCTTATTCAGATTCAGCCACCATGCCCTACTGCCTCTTGAAAGCACATAGGATAATAGACTTGTATTTTTTCTGTGTAAGGACCAACACATTTTACCTAGAGAGTATTTTCATTGGACCAATGAGTTGAAGAAAATATTGTACCTTAAATATTCTATCATACCATATCCTGACAATTTTATTTCTTTGGGCAACTACTAATTTAGAATGAAAATACAATCAATTTGTTTGGTTTAACTTAAATATGATTTGTTTTTTAGATCGTGTCTTTCATAGTAATGAAACTACTAAAAATGTGTATGAAGAAATTGCGGTACCAATCATCGATTCTGCCATTCAAGGCTACAATGGTGAGTATTCACTGCAGAAACACTGCAGTCTGTGGTGTCCGTTCAGCAGGCGTCGATCATTTTCTACACTGTAGATTCACTGTAATCTCTGCATGTGTTTGTTTTGTTTTTGCAGGTACTATATTTGCCTATGGGCAGACTGCTTCAGGAAAAACGTATACTATGATGGGTTCACAAGAGTATTTGGGAGTAATACCTAGGGCAATTCATGACATTTTCCAGAAAATTAAGAAGGTAAAGAACTTAGCTAAGTTTCTAGTACATGCAGGTAAAAATAGTGATAATAGGATAGCAATCTTACTGTTCTCTTGTAATGATGAAAGGAAGTAGATTTATACTTATCTCTTAATTATCCAGGGGGAAAGAAGGAAGCCATAGCATAGATTCTTTTTTTTTCCCCCATAAACTTACTTAAGAAACTTAAATATTTTTTATTCTTTCCCTTAAATCATGAAGCAGTACTCCCACCAAACAGTGGGCATTAAGGAACAGGAAAACTTTATCACAGTTGGGTCCTTATTGCCTTTGTTTAGCTACCAGTGATTATTAAGGAGCAGTAAAAAGTAGACTGGGTAAAAGACAAGGAGACCAGAAGGCCAGAATAGGCAACCTAATTAGTTAAGAGTTGATTTTAAATTACTTTTTCATCATTATTTTAATGATTTTCAATTTTTTGAATATATACAGGTTGAGTTTTATTTTGAGGTTAGAGAGTTGAATGGGGTACTTTCCTGTTACAATTCTATGATAGTATTGGTTATTTCTGAAACTGTGTATTTTGTTGTTGTTAATAATTATTGTCGGTATAGAAACATAGGGAGGAATTTTTTTTGTTTTTTTTTTGTTTTATAATGATAATTTCTTGAAAGACAAATACCACATGACTTCACCTCTATGTAGAATCTAAAAAAAAAAAAAAAAATGAACAAACAGAAACAGACTCATAGATAACAAACAGGTGATTGTCAGAGGGCATGGAAGTTGGAGGAGTAAGAAATAGGGTGAGGAAGATTAAGGGGCACAAACTTTCCGTTAGAAAATCAATGAGTCACAGAGATGAAATGTGCAGCGTGGGGAATATAGTCAGTAATATTGTAACATCTTTGTATGGTGACACATGGCAATTAGACTTCTGTGATCACTTGGAAATGTATGGAAATAGTGACCCACCATATTATGTACCAGGAACTAACATAGTGGAATGGGTCAACCACACATCAACTAAAAAATAAGTTAAAATTCTATAAATGTGTTTTCTCAAAGGATATTTTAATATTTAATATTAGCACGTGAGCATTTGTTATTAGGTTTTCATAACTAGATGATCTCTGAAGTCGTCACATTATCTTTTTCTTCTAGTTTCCTGATAGGGAATTTCTCTTACGTGTGTCTTACATGGAAATATACAATGAAACCATTACAGACTTACTTTGTGACACTCAAAAAATGAAGCCTTTAATAATTCGGGAAGACTTCAATGTGAGTAACAGAGTTAACAGGGTGGCTCAAAAATTAGATACACTGATTGGGATTGTGTTTTCTTGAACATTTGCGTTTAATTTCTGTATACTTTAAAGTATCTCCTATTACTGTGGTTTGTTTTTTATTTTCTTTCTTAGACACTTACAGAGATTATCTCTTAAGTAATAAGTATAGTTTTTAAATATTGACAGTTAAAGTATTTTGGTGTAAGTGCTTAAAAAGAGTGAGATGGAACTATCAGATTAGAATTTGGTATACTTTGGCATAGGAAATACATTGTAAATATCAGAAGTATACTTATTATTTTCATACAGAATAAAAATCCCCATTTTCCACATGACATCCACAAATGAACTCTGTGATAGTTTGTACTTTCTTTTTGAAATGCGAACTTTTAAGTGACTTATATTTCCTTACTTTTACCGTAATTAAACTTGTTTCAGAGGAATGTGTATGTGGCTGACCTCACAGAAGAAGTTGTTTATACATCAGAAATGGCTTTGAAGTGGATCACTAAGGGAGAAAGTAAGACTTCGTACTATATTTCTTAAAACACTTGTAGAAACTATTTAATTGAATGTATTTAGACTTTAAATCACACTTTTCATCTAAAATACAAGTTGTGTTTTTCTTTGGATTTTAATACACACAGCTGAAATGTGACTCTCTTACAGAGAACAGGCATTATGGAATTACAAAAATGAATCAGCGAAGTAGTCGTTCTCATACCATTTTTAGGATGGTAGGTAATTCTCTCTATATTTTGTCTTTCCAATTAAGAATACACTAATTTTTCTATAAGTTGCCTTTTCTTTCTAGATTTTGGAAAGCAGAGAGAAAGGTGAACCTTCTAATTTTGAAGGATCTGTCAAAGTGTCCCATTTGGTGAGTATTGAGGAACCGTGATAATGTACTATACGAGTCAAAGCAAAATTTAATTTAGCTGCTGAAGGTTTGGTTTCATAAGAACTATTGACCATTTGGCAAAAGCATCTATAAATTGGTAGTTTAGTCTCACCAGTAACATGAAATTTCTAGCAGAAATGTAGGAAGAGGTCAGAGGATCTTACTTCCCGTGATCTTACGCTGCCACTCCCTAAGCTTTAGGTGTAAGAACTGTAGGAGTGGGGCCTTCCCTAACCAGTAATGGAGAAAGGGCTAATTCTATGCACACTTAAGAGTTAATGTAATCTTGGGATTCGATGGGGTTTTGTGTGTCTGTGATTTTGGGGTTTTGTTTTTTGGCCTCCACCAGTGCAACTGAGACTTGTGAGATAAATGAAAACCTGGGTGAAATAGTTAAAAAAAATCACATTACTCTAGTTTATATTCAGTACCTGTCTGTTGGTAGGTGAATATAAGCATTATGCAAACATTCCTTCTTGCTGAACTGCATCATTTTTCTTTTTTTTGTGTGTGTGCTTCCTTTCTATTCCTTACCGTTATTGTTTTGTTCTCTGTCTTCAAGGCCTGAATTCTTTAGTTTGATGTGGGATATGATTTAAGATTACTGCATTTGATTTGAAAATTTCAAGGGAAAAAGTAATAAATCTATAATATGTTTACTTTCAGATTTTGAAAACTCAGTTAAATATCTAATTCCGGTTCACCTTAGTTATTTTACCGTATAAGTATAGCATTTATTTTAATAGACTGGTCTTTTAACAACAACAAACCTCACTTCTGTTTTGTTGTCCAAAGCTGGCCTGTATACATCACTACAATTTTAACTTTTAATATAATTTAGCTTTACTAGTCTTGACATACTCAGTGATCCATTTGGTGTCTTTTCTCATATTTTTTGATGATCTATCATCTAGGGACCATAGATACTATTTAACCCAACACTCCAGATTTGCCACTTACCCTTAAGTATCTTATTGGAAAGAGGACTTCCCCAAAGAGTCATTTTCTGGCTCTTTAAAGATGGTTTTTAGTTTTGTTTTTTTTTTTCCTGAGTGTCTTCTCACCTTCCTGGAATAATAAAATCCAAGTGCTGTCAGCCCAGGTCCTTTATTATCAGGGTTTCCTTCCTCCTACCCTCCTAATCAAAGCACAAGAGTGTTCTGTAGCCTTTCTTCACTTGTTTGCCCTCAGGCATTGTTACCATTTCTGTGTTGATGATGGTCAAATATTTATTGTTTCTAAAGTCTCTGAGTTCTAAGTCATGTCTCTCCATAAAGATTGTCCCACTGTTAATTATCTCAAGCTTCAGTGGGTCTAAAGCAAAATTAATTTATTCCTATCATAGTGAATATTCCTTTTACCAGTAGTACTTATATCTTAATTTCATGCTGCTTTCCTTACCACTATCCCCCTTTGTTATGCCCCTACCTAGGTCATTTGTGATGTGAAGTCGCTCAGTTGTAACCGACTCTTTGTACCCCATGAACTGTAGCCTACTGGGCTCCTCTATCCATGGGATTTTCCAGGCAAGAGTACTGGAGTTGGGTACCATTGCCTTCTCCAGAGGATCTTCCTGACCCAGGGCTTGAACCCAGATCTCCCGCAGTGTAGGCAGACGCTTTACCGTCTGAGCCCCAAGGTCATTTGTAGTAGATGCTATATAACAGCGATTAGATTTCCTTGTGTATTTTAGTGAAAATAGTACATATCTGAGACAGAACTGTAAAACAAGAGTACATAATTATCTGCCCATTCTGCAAAGAAAGAAGTAACTTAAAACTCCACTTTTTTAAAATACATTAAGACTATTTACTGGACTCTGAAATTTAAAAAAAGAAGACATCCCTCCACTACTTGCTGTCTTCACTACCACCTCCCTGAATGGTCTAGTGGTTTTCCCTACTTTCTTCAATTTAAGTCTGAATTTAGCAATAAGGAGTTCATGGTCTGAGCCACATTCAGCTCCTGGTCTTGCTTTTGCTGACTGTATAGAGCTTCTCCATCTTTGGCTGCAAAGAATATAATCAACCTGATTTCGGTGTTGACCATCTGGTGATGTCCATGTATAGAGTCTTCTCTTGTGTTGTTGGAAGAGGGTGTTTGTTATGACCAGTGCATTTTCTTGGCAAAACTCTATTAGTCTTTGCCCTGCTTCATTCTGTATTCCAAGGCCAAATTTGCCTGTCACTCCAGGTGTTTCTTGACTTCCTACTTTTGTATTCCAGTCCCCTATAATGAAAAGGACATCTTTTTTGGGTGTTAGTTCTAAAAGGTCTTGTAGGTCTTCACAGAACCATTCAACTTCAGCTTCTTCAACGTTACTGGTTGGGGCATAGACTTGGATTACTGTGATATTGAATGGTTTGCCTTGGAAACGAACAGAGATCATTCTGTCGTTTTTGAGATTGCATCCAAGTACCGCATTTCAGACTCTTTTGTTGACCATGATGGCTACTCCATTTCTTCTGAGGGATTCCTGCCCACAGTAGTAGATATAATAGTATTCTGAGTTAAATTCACCCATTCCAGTCCATTTTAGTTTGCTGATTCCTAGAAGGTCGACATTCACTCTTGCCATCACTTGTTTGACCACTTCCATTTGCCTTGATTCATGGGCCTGACATTCCTGGTTCCTATGCAATGTTGCTCTTTACAGCATCAGACCTTGCTTCTATCACAGTCACATGCACAGCTGGATATTGTTTTTACTTTGGCTCCATCCCTTCATTCTTTCTGAAGTGAGAAATAGATTTAAGGGCCTAGATCTGATAGGTAGAGTGCCTGATGAACTATGGAATGAGGTTCGTGACATTGTACAGAAAACAGGGATCAAGATCATCCCCATGGAAAAGAAATGCAAAAAAGCAAAATGGCTGTCTGGGGAGGCCTTACAAATAGCTGTGAAAAGAAGAGAAGCAAACAACAAAGGAGAAAAGGAAAGACATAGGCATCTGAATGCAGAGTTCCAAAGAATAGCAAGAAGAGAAGAAAGCCTTCCTCAGCGATCAATGCAAAGAAATAGAGGAAAACAACAGAATGGGAAAGACTAGAGATCTCTTCAAGAAAATTAGAGATATCAAGGGAACATTTCATGCAAAGATGGGCTCGATAAAGG
>NW_011494835.1:3825258-3825923 GCF_000754665.1 Bison bison bison
ACCTAACAGAAGCAGAAGATATCAAGAAGAGATGGCAAGAATACACAGAAGAACTGTACAAAAAAGATCTTCACGATCCAGATAATCATGATGGTGTGATCATTGACCTAGAGCCAGACATCCTGGAATGTGAAGTCAAGTGGGCCTTAGAAAGCATCACTACGAGCAAAGCTAGTGGAGGTGATGGCATTCCAGTTGAGCTATTTCAAATCCTGAAAGATGATGCTGTGAAAGTGCTGCACTCAATATGCCAGCAAATTTGGAAAACTCAACAGTGGCCACAGGACTGGAAAAGGTCAGTTTTCATTCCAATCCCAAAGAAAGGCAATGCCAAAGAATGCTCAAACTACCACACAATTGCACTCATTTCACACGCTAGTAAAGTAATGCTCAAAATTTTCCAAGCCAGGCTTCAGCAATATGTGAACCGTGAACTTCCAGTTGTTTAAGCTGGTTTTAGAAAAGGCAGAGGAACCAGAGATCAAATTGCCAACATCCGCTGGATCATGGAAAAAGCAAGAGAGTTCCAGAAAAACATCTATTTTTGCTTTATTGACTATGCCAAAGCCTTTGACTGTGTGGATCACAATAAACTGTGGAAAATTCTGAAAGAGATGGGATTACCAGACCACCTGACCTGCCTCTTGAGAAACCTATATGCAGGT
>NW_011494835.1:3826877-3829670 GCF_000754665.1 Bison bison bison
ACAGGGAGGCCTGGCGTGCTGCGATTCATGGGGTCACAAAGAGTCGGACATGACTGAGCGACTGAACTGTACTGAACCACCTCCCTAGCCCAAGCCACCATCATCTCTCACTTGAGTCCTGCACCAGCCTCCTGACTGGGCTCCCACTGCCACTTTTGCCCCTCTCCAGCTCATTTTCCATCTATGGGGGCCACAGGTGATCCTTCAGAAGGTTAAATCAAGGTATGTCACTCTTCTGCTTAAAGTCCCGTCTCGGCTTCCCATTGCATTTGGAAAACCAGAGTCCTTATCCTTGTTTACAGAGCCCTGAGTAATCTGACTCCTATCTCCTTCTCGTACACTGTATTGTCCCACCTCCACTTCACCAACTCTACCATGCTGCCTTTTCTGTTTTATGAACATACCAAGCTCATCCGTTTTATGACTGGACATACTGGCCGTTCTTTTAATTTGGACTGTGTTTCCCTTGCTCTTGCATGGCTGCCTTCCTCTGTCATTTCAGATCTTAGCTTAATGGGGAAGCCTTCCCCTACCAATCAGAGAACCTCCTCTGTTCCTTCTTCCCTCTTCCAGGACTATTTAAATTATCTTTATTACACTTACCATATTCTGTTTCTCATTTGTTTGTCTTTTTCTGTCTCTTCATCCTTTTCCTCGTCTCATACACTCCATAGACAATATAAGATCTATGAGGACAGGGACCTTGCTTGTTTAGTTCACTGCCATATCCCTAGGACCTAACATACTACCTGAAGCGTGACAGTCACTTTTTTCAGCAATATCTGTGAAATGAACGAGAGCTTTGTGCTTTTAAAGATGCTGCAGTATAATCAAAAACATGTGACGAGCTCTACACAGTAAGTGTTGTAAGAATAAGTCATACCTATATACACCATTCAAGTATGACCTAAATCAAATCCCTTATGATTATACAGTGGAAGTGAGAAATAGATTTAAGAGCCTAGATCTGATAGATAGAGTGCCTGATGAACTATGGAATGAGGTTCGTGACATTGGACAGGAGACAGGGATCAAGACCATTCCCATGGAAAAGAAATGCAAAAAAGCAAAATGGCTGTCTGGGGAGGCCTTACAAATAGCTGTGAAAAGAAGAGAAGTGAAAAGCAAAGGAGAAAAGGAAAGATATAAGCATCTGAATGCAGAGTTCCAAAGAATAGCAAGAAGAGATAAGAAAGCCTTCTTCAACAATCATTGCAAAGAAATAGAGGAAAACAACAGAATGGAAAAGACTAGAGATCTCTTCAAGAAAATTAGAGATACCAGGGAACATTCCATGCAAAGATGGGCTCGATAAAGGACAGAAATGGTATGGACCTAACAGAAGCAGAAGATACCAAGAAGAGATGGCAAGAATACACAGAAGAACTGTACAAAAAAGATCTTCACGATCCAGATAATCACGATGGTGTGATCATTGACCTAGAGCCAGACATCCTGGAATGTGAAGTCAAGTGGGCCTTAGAAAGCATCACTACGAACAAAGCTAGTGGAGGTGATGGCATTCCAGTTGAGCTATTTCAAATCCTGAAAGATGATGCTGTGAAAGTGCTGCACTCAATATGCCAGCAAATTTGGAAAACTCAACAGTGGCCACAGGACTGGAAAAGGTCAGTTTTCATTCCAATCCCAAAGAAAGGCAATGCCATAGAATGCTCAAACTACCGCACAATTGCGCTCATCTCACACACTAGTAAAATAATGCTCAAAATTCTCCAAGCCATGCTTCAGCAATATGTGAACCGTGAACTTCCTGATGTTCAAGCTGGTTTTAGAAAAGGCAGAGGAACCAGAGATCAAATTGCCAACATCCGCTGGATCATGGAAAAAGCAAGAGAGTTCCAGAAAAACATCTATTTCTGCTTTATTGACTATGCCAAAGCCTTTGACTGTGTGGATCACAATAAACTGTGGAAAATTCTGAAAGAGATGGGAATCCCACACCACCTGACCTGCTTCTTGAGAAACCTATATGCAGGTCAGGAAGCAACAGTTAGAACTGGACATGAAACAACAGACTGGTTCCATATAGGAAAAGGAGTATGTCAAGGCTGTATATTGTCACCCTGCTTATTTAACTTATATGCAGAGTACATCATGAGAAACGCTGGGCTGGAAGAAGCACAAGCTGGAATCAAGATTGCTGGAAGAAATATCAATAACCTCAGATATGCAGGTGACACCACCCTTATGGCAGAAAGTGAAGAAGAACTAAAAAGCCTCTTGATGAAAGTGAAAGAGGAGAGTGAAAAAGTTGGCTTAAAGCTCAACATTCAGAACACGAAGATCATGGCATCCACTCCCATCAATTCATGGGATATAGATGGGGAAACAGTGGAAACAGTGTCAGACTTTATTTTTTGGGGCTCCAAAATCACTGCAGATGGTGACTGCAGCCATGAAATTAAAAGATGCTTACTCCTTGAAAGGAAAGTTATGACCAACCTAGATAGCATATTGAAAAGCAGAGACATTACTTTGCCAACAAAGATGTGTCTAGTCAAGACTATGGTTTTTCTTGTGGTCATGTATGGATATGAGAGTTGGACTGTGAAGAAGGCTGAGCACCGAAGAATTGATGCTTTTGAACTGTGGTGTTGGAGAAGACTCTTGAGAGTCCCTTGGACTGCAAGGAGATCCAACCAGTCCATTCTAAAGGAGATCAGCCCTGGGATTTCTTTGGAAGGACTGATGCTAAAGCTGAAACTCCAGTACTTTGGCCACCTCATGCAAAGAGTTGACTCATTGGAAAAGTCTCTGATGCTGGGAGGGATT
>NW_011494835.1:3829770-3847181 GCF_000754665.1 Bison bison bison
AGGGATTGGGGGCAGGAGGACAAGGGGACGACGGAGGATGAGATGGCTGGATGGCATCACCGGCTCGATGGACCTGAGTCTGAGTGGACTCCGGGAGTTGGTGATGGATAGGGAGGCCTGGTGTGCTGCGATTCATAGAGTCGCAAAGAGTTGGACAAAACTGAGCCACTGAACTGAACTGAACTGAAAATGACCTCTGGGTACACAGTTTAAAAGAGCAGCTCATTCAAGGAATGGGAGGAGGAAGGATAAAATCAGCAAAGCTACACTGAGCAGGTAACATTTGCCTTGGATCCTGAATAAAGAACTTTAGAGGTAACAGAGAATGGCATAGGGTAGCACTTGGAAGTGTAGAAGTATGTGAGGTATTCAGGGTGTTGTGAGTAGTTCCGCTTGAGTTAGGCATAGGTAATGAGTAGATATAAGGCTGAAGCAACACAAGTGCCAGATTGCAAAGAATCACATTCACCATGATACGGTTCTGAACTTTGTGTAGGAAATAGAAAACCTGTTCTGGCGGCATTATGGAGATACGTTGCATTACAAAGAAGGAACAAACGTTCCGGATTGGTTTGACAAGGCAAGGCCTAAACGGTGGGGTGAGAGATGAGGTCACAGGTGGAGTGTTCAAGTAAACTGTGTGATTAAAATGTTCTTTCAGTGGTTTGGATTTTATCTCCAGTTATACTTTCTAAAGGTTTATTTCCATCTGTCTTACAGAATTTGGTCGATCTTGCAGGCAGTGAACGGGCTGCTCAAACAGGTGCTGAAGGTAAGGAAAACTTAAAGTGCTGCCGTGCATTTTAGAAACTAATAAAGTAAGGATAATAATAATATTGTGATAAAAGTCCTCAGTGTAAAAAGTAGCTTCTGTATCTGACTGATTATCTCATTTGGGATACTGTGTGTGTGTTAGTTGCTGAGTCGTGTCCAGCTTTTTGCAACCCCATGGGCTGTGCATCCCCATGTGACCCACCAGACTCCTCTGTCCGTGGAATTCTCCAGGCAGGAATACTGGAGTGGGTTGCCATTTCCTTCTCCAGGGAGTCTTCCCTGGGCCAGGGATTGAACCCATGTCTCACACTGAAGGCAAATTCTTTACCGACTGAGCCACCAGGGAAGTCCTTGGGCTACTGTACCATCAATTTTTTAAAAAGCCAGAACTATGCAGTTTCTAGAATTGTATAGCTGAAGAGTTTATGAGAGTACCATGAAAACCATCTAAATTTTCATAATTAGTAAGAAAATTCAGAAAGGTCATGGGGTACACAATTAATATTCAGACATTAATAATTCTTAAAGACAACCAGCTACAATATTTAGTGTACAAAAATATGCAATATACAATAATAGGTTAGAAGATGTAATACCTCAGAAGAAACTCAACAAAAATTGCACAGAGCCAAAAAAATAAAACTTCAAAAACAGACCTAAAGGACATAACCAAATATTAATACATAAACAAATGGAAACGCACACTTAGATGGAAAGGTGCAAAATCATAAAGATGTCAAGCCTCCCTCGTGTTAATTTCCTGCAGCTTGACATAAAGTTACCCAGCTGAGCATGGCCCATCTCCACCAAATCAGACCTATGAACAGGAAGTACATACTGTTGTTTCAAGTTGGCTTATTAAATAACAGTATTATGGCAGCAGCTAAATAATGCCCCTGTGAAATAACAGCTATTCAGAGTTATTTGATGCATTATTTTGTGTGTACATAGTAGATTGGAATCCTACATATCCCTCAACAGGGTTCTGGGTAAGTAATTTCTGATACGTCCATACAGTGAAATTCTGTTATGAAAAAGAATGAAAAAGACCAGTGTTTACTAATCTGATGCAAGTGAAAAAAAGCAAAGGACAAAATAGTATATGTAGTATGCTACTATTTGTCTGAAAATTAGAGAAATGAGTGTATATGAACTTGTATTTCTAAAAATCTCCAGAAGAATAAATAATAAACATGGTTTCCTGGTAAGAGGGGATAGGAAATCTGTCCTGGTAGGGGCATAAAACTGGAATAGAGCTTTTTCAGAGTACTTGTTCTTTTTTTAATGTTAGAATCATGTGTGCATATTTAGTTTTAAAATTAAAGATTTTGGGTTTGTGAGTCCATATAGGAACAAATTTGGTTTTAAGTCTGTAGTTGTCTGTATTTGAAGTTTTAAAAAAACTAGATTCAAAAGGAGTAATTAGAGGGAATCTTTTAGGAAACGGACTTTTCCTCCCTCTTGTTCTTTTTTTTTTTCATCTTTTTTGTTGTGCTGTTTCTCTCAGATGGTAACCTTTCTGATTCATCTAATAGGTGGGAGGGTAGGGAGAGAGCACCTCCATTGGTGATATTAAAGGTAGACTCAGATTTAGTCCAAAATAGAGACTTCAACATCTGTCCCTTTAATTTCTACTTTCTCTCATAATTTGCTGATAAATAAGTTCATCATCCAATACAAAGCTCAATATTAGTATTTATATTTGTGTAATAAATACAGGTTTGCGACTCAAGGAAGGCTGTAATATAAATCGAAGTTTATTTATTTTGGGACAAGTGATCAAGAAACTTAGCGATGGACAAGTTGGGTAAGTGTACCCCACTGTACATTTGTCTGTTAATACTTATGTTTAAATTAGGTTGAAAATTTTAATAGTTTTGTGTGTGGTTGCTCAGTCATGTCCTACTCTTTGCAACCCCATATCCTGTAACCCACCAGGCTCCCCTGTCCATGGCATTTTTCAGGCAAGAACACGAGTGGTTTGCCATTTCCTACTCCAAGGAATCTTCCTGACCCAGGGATTGACCCACGTCTCTTGAGTCTTCTGCATTGGAAAAGGCAAATTCTTTACCACTGTGCCATGTGGGAATCCCTTAGTGACACTCAAAATATATGTACCTATTTCTTTCATATATTCAAAAGCTCTCATGACTGTGAGCATTTGTGGCTTCTTATACATATGATTGTGTTCTATTAAATTTACTTTCTGTATTTTAAATATTTTTTTAGTTAACAGTTTCAATCTACCCCATATAACCTGTAAAGAACTAATTTTATAACTATAGCTATTTTAAGGTTCTCCATTAAAAACCAACCAATTTTGTTATATAAAAACTTTCTCTTTTTCTTCCCAAATTCATTTCTCTTTAAGTGGTTTCATAAATTATCGAGATAGCAAATTAACACGAATTCTCCAGAATTCCTTGGGAGGAAATGCAAAAACACGTATCATCTGCACAATTACTCCAGTGTCTTTTGATGAAACACTTAGTACTCTCCAGGTGAGTTTGATTTTTATCTCAAATTAATATGAGGGGATATCATCTTTAAGAAGGAAAAATTACCTACTAAAAATAGGTATAGGTCTTTTAATTGACATAACATACCTGATAAAATAAGATTGATATGTTTTTCCAAAATCACAAAATCCAAAATCCATTATCCCACCTCCACAATTTCTGCCACATTCAACACTATTTTACTGAAATTGACTTGATTTTTTATTTTTACAAACTCACTTATGAAAGGAAACTTTATATCAGTTCCATAAATGAAGAACTAATAGCACTTAGAACAAATAGAAGGTGACTCAAAAAACATTTATATGTGTTTATAACAACAACAAAAAAACTTCCAAAACTCCTGCCAGCCAATTGTTGCCTGTCTTTGCACTGAGCCTAGGTCCTGCATTTTATGTTTAAAGAAAAAAAGGAGGAGGGTTAGGGTGGGAGAACTGAATTGTCAGTAGAATAGCTGTCTCAATGAAGGATTCAGTGTCATATATAATGGACAACTTCATGTACCCACTTAAAGTTACTTCTGATACACTCTAAGAAACATTGGTTTAAATAGCTACTGAGTTCTAGATCTAGGTACTGTCAGAGAAAAAAGATAGAAAATAGAGTCATGGGCTTCACAGAATTGATAGTCTTATAGGGAAGACAAGACCTTTCTTCCAACGTGATTGCCTTGGATTAATGCTTAAGTGGCTAGTTAAGTAGGATAGAGTTCAAAGGAAGGAGAAGGGCTTTTGATGGGAGCACTACTGGCCTTGTTATGGAGACATAGAATGCTCTCTGTATCAGAAGTATTAAACTACCTGGGAAGGGAAGAGTACTGATTTTTTTTTTTTTTTTTTTTTTTTTTTTACAAATCTTAATTACAAGAAAACCAAATATTATTAATTTGTGTGTATGTTGAGTGCATAACACTTCTGCATTTTTTCCCAGTTTGCCAGCACTGCCAAATATATGAAGAATACACCTTATGTTAACGAGGTATCAAGTGATGAAGCTCTCCTGAAAAGATATAGGAAAGAAATAATGGATCTTAAAAAGCAGTTAGAGGAGGTATGTATGAACCATGTATTTCAGTAAAGAGAAGAGACAGATTTAGAATTGAGATCTGCCTAAATGCCCAGAGATTCTGAAGCCATCAATAACTGAGCTTATAAACTGAAAGTTTAAAACAATTTTCAAATAAGAAGAAATCAATTCATACAAAATTTAGTTTAATATACTATAAACTAAAAGACTTGGTTTCCTGAAATTATTTTAGGTTTTGTTTTTCATTTTCAAAGGGCAAAATTTGATGTTTTCAAATGGGCCAAGTTGACAGAGTTTTTGTAAAAAATTATCACAAATACATAGGAAATTAGGTTAAAAAAGAGAGAGGCCATGTATAGTTACCTAAAACTACTTTCCAGAGTTTCACATTATCTTGAACTTTTCTTTCCAAACCCAGTACAGGAATTCAATAAAATAGGATAATCACTTATAATTGTAATTTGTTTGTTTTGACTATTATGGCCCTCGATTTTGTGTAAATCTTGCATTCTGGTGATATTTTTAGGAGTGATCTAAAATAATAAATGGTAATCTTATGAAAACATCTCTTCTTTGCTGTAGGTATTCAAGTCTCTGCTTTTATGATCTCTCTGCCTTCTATTTATATATTTTAAGCAGTTAATAGAATTGCCTTAGCTGCATTGTAATAATTTTACACACAGCATTTAGAATAATGACATGAGAAGAAATGGTTATTTTACTTTATTTTTAGTTTGAGAAATTACTGATTATGGTAACTGTGTATTAGAGTTCTGCACATAGAGTATGTTTTATTTCAATATAGTTAAAATTCTCTTAGTTCACATACAAATTTCTATTCTGTTCTTTTAAGCTACTTTCAAGGTTTTAAAATATAGCTATATTTATTATTAACATAATCCATTATTACATTCTATAGGTTTCTTTAGAGACTCGAGCCCAGGCAATGGAAAAAGACCAACTGGCCCAGCTCTTGGAAGAAAAAGATCTACTTCAAAAAGTCCAGATTGAGAAAATCCAAAACCTAACACGGATGCTAGTGACATCTTCTTCCCTCTCATCGCAGCAAGAATTAAAGGTAAAATTTAAAAGATGACAGCTTAAACTTGGTATACAGAGAATAGAACTGGACATTCCTATATATTTATTACATAATTATTCATTTATCATCTTTCACTACATTATATTCCAGAAACCAAGAACCTGTTGTATATTTGAAGTTCGTTAAAATTACCGATCCCCTGATGTAGAAGTACTAATTCAAGGATTCAAGCTTACTACTTAAGTTTTCTTCTAGGAGTTTTATGGTTTCAGGTGTTAACATTCAAGTCTTTAATCAGTTTCAATTGATTTTTATATATGAGAAAATCATATATTATATACATGTAAGTATAGCGGTCCAGTGTAAATGTTTCTTACTTACGTGTAAGTAAGATAGTGGTCCAGTTTCATTCTTTTACATATGGCTGTCCAGTTTTCCCAGCATCACTTACTGAGCAGACTGTCCTTTCCCTATTTTATCTTCCTGGTTCCTTTGTTGTAAATTAATTGATCATACATGTGAGGGTTTATTTCTGGGCTTCCAGTCCATTGTTTTTATGCGTCTGTTTTTGTGGCACTGTCATACATATTGTTTTGATTGCTATAGCACTGTAGTTTGAAATCAGGAAGCATGATGCCTCCAGCTTTGCCCTTCTTTCTCAAGACTGTTTTGGCTATTTGAAGTCTTTTGTGGTTTTCAGTCTACAGTACAGCAAAGGAATCTGTTTGCAATAGGTTTCTTAAGAAATTCTTATATAATTCATTAGCTGATTGGAAACCATGGGTGTCTGAAGTATATTGGAATATTTTCTGTTTAAAGAAACAAGAATGTTAATATCAAGAAATTGATCTAGACTATAGATCAGCATAGTAATCAAAATTCTAACTTCCGATTTGTATGTTTTTTGTTTTTAATAGGGTTTTATTTATCTGACAGATTTTTTTTATTTAAGAAGATAGCCTTTGGATTTCAACTCCCTGGGTATGAATCCCAGTTCTGTCAATTCCTAACACCTCACCTTAGACAATTTCTCAAATATACTTTGCCACAGTTTCCTTATCTGTGATATAATAGGTTGATCCCTACTTCATAGGATTGTTGTGAGAATTAAGTGAAGTAACATACAGTATGTGCATAACACTATACTTTACACTCAGAAATCCTCATTAAATGTATACTGCTAAGATTATTACTGGGCTTTCCTGGTGGCTCCAGTAGTAAAGAATCCACCTGCCAACATAGGAGACAGTTTTGATCCCTATTCTGGGAAGACCCCAAATGCGGAGCAACAAAGCCTGTGCTCCACAGCTATTGAGCTTGTGCTCTAGAGCCCAGGAGCTACAACTACTGAAGCCCACTTCGAGCCCATGCTCCACAACAACAGAAGTCACTGCAATGAGAGGCCCACTCACTGCAATTAAAGGAAAGCTTGCGCACCAACAAAGACCCTACATAACCAGAAATAAATATGTTTTTAAAATATATGTATTATTAATAGGTATCATGTACAGATCACCACACTAAGTATAGAGACACTCAAGATCTGTTTCTTGACTGGGTGATGAGTAGAAAATAGCCCAGTGGAAGGTATAGGGAATAGTATTTCAGAAAAACACATATGCAAAAGCTTGAAGTTGTGGGACAACAATATATTAGACTTTCTGGTGGCATGGGCATTGTAAACCACATTAAGGGATTTGAACTTTGCATTTTGCTAAATACAAGGAAAAGCCTTATATAGAACGTAATTGCAATTGCATTTTGGAAAGGTGTGATTGCTATGTGCATCAGATTGATTTGGCCTCTACAAGGATTGTGGTGCTGAAGATGGAAGAAATTGGATAAACTGGAGAGCCATTTGGGAGGCAGACTCAACTGGACTTTGTGGTTGTTGGAATGCAGGGGCAAGGAAAGAGAGAAGGAGGCATCCTGAATGACTTGCAAGCATTAGTAGGCTTTCTGGGCAGTTGGTAGTGTGTGTATTCACTGAATGAAGAGTAGTGGAGCTACTCAATGTTTGATTCAGGACATCTCCATTTTAAGAGATCAGGCAGTTGGAAATGTGAAAGGTCTGAGATGGAGATGTTAGTTTGGGTATTAACTACAGCTGATCCAATTTAAAGTCCTGGGAATGGATGAGCTTGCCCTTGGAGCATGTTGAGAATGGAAAGAACAGAGGGTCAAACACAGAACCCCAAGAAACAACAATTTTTAGTCAAAAGCAGAATAAAAGAATCTCTAAAGGAGCCCATGTTGAGCTCTAGAATTGAAAGGAAATCAGGTGAATGTGGTAAGCAGTGTCATGTTCTGCTTACATCTGCTTACAGATGCTGAAGACAAAGATGCTTCAGATTTAGAAATGAAAAGTTTATTTGCAAAAGCAGTTTGAGTTATGCGTTGGTAATTAAAGCCACCTTCCTGTGGGTAGAGATACCCAAAGGGATGGGATCTTGAATATAGTTGAAGAGTCTGGCCTTAGAAGGAGAAACATCTGTTCATTTCAACAAGGACAGAAGAAGGAATGCTTTTGTAAGTTTAGGCTTATATTGTCTTTGTGAAATAGGTTTAACTTTTCTGCTGAGATATCAGAAGATGGTTGGAGACACAGTTCATAGTACTCAGAGTTTGAAATAGTATAGCGCATGGTGTTGAGCTGAAGGTCATTGGAGTAAAATATTTATGTACAGCTGGGTTTTGCAGAGCAGGCTGTGGAAAGGGCTGGCTGTCTCAAACCTAAAGGTAGTGTGTGTAGAGGCATGAAAGCGAGCAGTGTATTCTGGGAACAGCAGTTAATCTTGAGATGCAGTGCAATAGACAGAAATGATCCTGAAGAGACAAAGAAGAAGTAGATAAATGATGAGGAAGAAGATAGTGTATAAACTAAAAGAAAATGGTAGCTAGAGAGAAGTGAGGAGGCAAGTGTGTTTCTTTAAAAAATCAAAAGCAAATAAATAGGCTTGAGCATTTGTAAAGCCAAGAGGAAGGCGCTAGGGAAGGTGACAGATGACCAGATAACTGAGGGAACGGAACTGGGTTGTTAACTACAGCAACTATCAAAGTGCTGTTGATAGCCATGGGGTAGCAGCAGCAGCTGTCCCTTCCTTGTAACACCAGAGTACTTGAAGAGTTGTATGTCAACCAATTCCTTTCAGTTATGTTCCAGAAAAGCTTATAAGTAAACCTTCAAATAAAACATATAGTGTAAATGATGGTTTCATCAAAGTTTTCAGGGGTTAAACACTGATCTGAAAAGCTTGAGTATATTTTCTTATCTCAGGATATCCTTAAACTATTAAGATACTAAACTCAACTTAGTAAAAATTCCACCAAGGCAATGGTTTTTTAAAATGGAAACTAGTTCCTTTGTTTTACAGTATATGATAGCCCCAATCTATGTGAGGTAATTTTGATTTCTTTCTTTTTAGGCTAAAAAAAAACGAAGAGTCACTTGGTGCGCGGGGAAAATTAACAAAATGAAGGACTCAAACTACGTAAATGAATTTAATATGGCAGTGAATGTAACAACAAGAACACATAAGGCTACTGTAAGTTTAGGAGAAATTGATGAATGTGAGTACTTTTCCAATTACTTTCATTTATAAAAGCATCCCTATAAAGAGGGACTTTTTTTTAACTTTATTTTTTAATTGAAGGATAATTGTTTTACAGAATTTTGTTGTTTTCTGTTAAACCTCAACATAATCAGCCATCAGTGTACATATGTGCCCTCCCTAAAGCAGGACTTTATTTATAACTCAGTAATGTGATAAACACATTTAAATAAAATGTATGTATTAATATTTTAAGTGTAATTACAATGGAGATAATGAGAAAGTTAAGTGATTTTTAAAAAGTGAACGTTCATGAAGTTTTCTATTATTTCCACATCTCTTAAGAATGATGATGCATTGTAGTTGAAGCACACATTTTTGTTATAATAATTATCCAGTTAAATTAGTATCCACATAATGTCAGCCTTAAACTACTCATCTTGAAAGAATTCCTGTGTTTACAACAGAAATCTGTTTCAGAATTGTCCCCAACTTAGTTATAAGTATTTTTAGGGGCATTTTATTTATTTTTTTTTTGCTGTGCTGACTTTATTTTTTTTTAATTAATTTATTTGAATTGGAGACTAATTACTTTACAATATTGTAGTGGTTTTTGCCGTACATTCACATGAATCAGCCATGGGTGTAAATGTGTTCCCCATCCTGAACCCCCTCCCACCTCCCTCCCCATCCCATCCCTCAGGGTCATCCCAGTGCACCAGCCCTGAGCACCCTGTCTCATTCATCGAACCTGGACTATCGATCTATTTCATATATGATAATATACTTGTTTCAATGCTGTTCTCTCAAATCATTCCACCCTCGCCATCTCCCACAGAGTCCAAAAGTCTGTTCTTTACATCTGTGTCTCTTGCTGTCTCACATATAGGGTCATCGTTACCATCTTTCTAAATTCCATATATATGCGTTAGTATACTATATTGGTGTTTTTCTTTCTGACTTACTTCACTCTGTATAATAGGCTCTAGTTTCATCCACCTCATTCTTTTTAATGGCTGTGTAATATTCCATTGTGTGTATATACCACAGCTTTCTTATCCATTCGTCTACTGATGGACGTCTAGGTTGCTTCCATGTCCTGGCTATTGTAAACAGTGCTGCGATGAACACTAGGGTACACATGTCTCTTTCAACTCTGGTTTCCTCGGTGTGTATGCCCAGCAGTGGGATTGCTGGGTCGTATGGCAGTTCTATTTCCAGTTGTTAAGGAATCTCCACACGGTTCTCCATAGTGGCTGTACTAGTTTGCATTCCCACCAACGTGTAAGAGGGTTCCCTTTTCTCCACATCCTCTCCAGCATTTATTGTTTGTAGACTTTTTGATAGCAGTCATTCTGACTGGCGTGAAATGATACCTCATTGTGGCTTTGATTTGCGTTTCTCTGATAATGAGTGATGTTGAGCATCTTCTCATGTGTTTGTTAGCTATCTGTATGTCTTCTTTGGAGAAATGTCTGTTTAGGTCTTTGGCCTATTTTTTTATTGGGTCGTTTATTTTTCTGGAATTGAGCTGCATGAGCTGCTTGTATATTTTTGAGATTAATTCTTTGTCAGTTGCTTCATATGCTATTATTTCTCTTAGGGGCATTTTTAAATCCACTTAAAATAATCAAATCTCAAATTTAGAATTTGTCCTTTTTACCTATACTGTACTAAGGATCCGTGTATTTTATCACTTATTCTAACCAGTGATCTTAATTCACACAATAATACAAATGTTCACATCTGTTTTTAATGTATTCTTCTCATTCATATAGTAAGTACATATTAGTTTGAGTTTATTACCTCTAATGAGAATTTTTTTAATCTTTGAGTTTTAAGAAGCTTAATAACATATTTATGGATAAATTTCTTTTCTCTATAATTATAGCTCTCTGTTCAGAGTCTGATATTTTCAGTAACACTCTTGATACATTGACTGAGATAGAATGGAATCCAGCAACAAAGCTACTGAGTCAGGTAATTTAAGTGTATTTTACAGAGCATTATGCTTTTACTCTTTTTAAAACTCATTTGTTATTGGTGTTTATTGTTGTTGTAACACATTTCTAGCTTTCAATTAATTTCAGTAACAGTTTTAGTTTCATTTAGGGCTTCCTGGGTGGTGCTAATGGTAAGGTGAAAGTTAAAGTTGCTCAGTCCTATCCCAATTCTTTGCAACCCCATAAACTATACAGCCCATGGAATTCTCCAGGTCAGAATACTGGAATGGATAGTCTTTCCCTTCTCCAGGGAATCTTCCCAACCCAGGGATCGAACCCAGGTCTCCCACATTGCAGGCGGATTCTTTACCAGCTGAGCCACAAGGGAAGCCCAGTGGTAAAGAACTCACCTACCAATGCAGAATACTTAAGAGATGCAGGTTCAATTCCCTGGGTTGGGAAGATCCCCTGGCAACCCACTCCAGTATTCTTGCCTGGAGAATCCCAGGGACAGAGGACTCTGGTGGGCTATGGTCCATAGCGTCGCAAAGAGTCAGATGCAAGTGACTTAGTGACAATCCCCTAGGGATAAAAAGGGTTGACTTTTAGTGTCAAAATTCTCAGCTGTGTATTAGAAGAATGATACATGTTAGGGAATGGTAAGATTGCCAGATAATACTGAAAATTAAAAGTAAGTGTCTATTGTCTTATCAAGAGTTTAAGAAATAAATAGTATAAACAATACTATAGTAAGTTAAATTATATATTTACTTTCTAGGCTCTTAATGTTCAAAGAAGTATAGTTTTACAAATGCATTTATTAAAGACAATTTTATTTTCACTTTGGAGGAAAATTGCAGTAATTCTTGGGAATTATTATGACCATTAGCTGATCATTGCAACTAGTTTTAATTAGTTAAGTATTTAGACAAAGTGTTTGTATGTCCCTAAAACATACCCTAGAAGTTCAGTGTTTTTTGAAAATCCTTGATGTTAGTTTTGTTTTTAACTCATGGTTTGACTCTCAAACAGTGTAGAAAGCAGAAACAGACCCCTTTTGAATATAGGAAAACCTAGCAGCCACTAGAGTTTTAAAGATCAATAATCTGTTTCACTTCTTAAATTCAGAGATACCTGAGAAATAAAATAGTAGTCAGACAAATGGACAGTTAAATTATCAGCTTTATAACTAACGAGTTTAAAGACCTGTATTCCATTTTATGAGCCCTACCTCCTACTTTTGACTCGACTTTTCCAGTCAGGAACAGGAAGAGCATTGGTTTATATGATCCTTTTTTTTTTTTCATCCTAACCTTTTCAAAATAGTCTTCTTCTATTCTGAGTTAGTTTACCAAAATTGCAGACCCTTTATCTTACTCTGTATCAAGCTGGACTGTTAAAAAGATATTGAAGAAGAAAATGGCCTGAACCACCAAATGATTCAAAGTTAAATTAATTATTTGATTAATCTAAATTTTAGTTAAGAAAACAAAGAATATATGATTAGACTTCTAACTTGAAATTTTGGTTTTGTTTACAATAGGAAAACTTAGAAAGTGAATTGAATTCACTTCGTGCTAACTATGATAACCTCGTACTAGACTATGAACATTTAAGAAGAGAAAATGAAGAAATGGAATTGAAATTAAAAGAAAAGAATGATTTGGATGAATTTGAAGCTCTAGAAAGAAAAGCAGAGAAAGATCAAGAGGTAAAGAGTGTGGAAATGTGAAACTAAACTAAAAACACAAGTTTAAAGGAAGTGTTCTCTTAAAAATATTTATTTCTAAACTTGAGATATTGAAGATGTACCTGTTTTCCACATATATACACAATTTAGGGAATTTAAGAAATAATTTATTTATATTATTTTAAAAATAGTTAAATCATATTTGTTTCTCTTGTGCTTATGCACAAGAAGAAATTAAGAACATCTTTAGGAAGGTTTGGTGAATCTGCCTATTGATGGATTTGTCTTGAAGAAATTATTTCCTTATAATTTGTATATTAAAGTATTTAATTTGTTGAGCATATGAGAAGTGCTGCCTAGACTATAGCCATTTCCTTCTGAGACCAACATGAATTTTAATATCCAGATGAATGTTTTATATATAGATACTTTCTATTAATGAATTTTGTTTTTTTAGAAAGTATATACCTAAATAACTGTGTGTAGTATTAGGCTACATGTTAAGCTAATGCAGAAGCCATCAGACTTTGGGATTTGGAAACTGTCCAAAAGATTCAAGAGATTTCTTAGTGTAGAGTCCTTAACCTAGAGTTCATAAACATTTTGAAATTATTTTATGGAATTTTGAAGTCCATATTCAGTTTTCTAGAGTAAGAATCCACAGCTACTATCAGACCTGGGACATGATCCTTTAGTGAAGTGCAAGTCTCTCAGTCATGTCCGCCTCTTTGCAACCCCATGGACTGTATAGTCCATGCAGTTCTCCAGGCCAGAATACTAGAGTGGGTAACCTTTCCCTTCTCCAGCAGATCTTCCTAACCCTGGGATCGAACTCAGGTCTCCCGCATTGCAGGTGGGTTCTGTACCAGCTGAGCCACAAGAGAAGCCCAACATGATCCATGAATCCCCTTAAAAATGAGTCAGTGTTTTGGTGTAGGTAAAATATATGAGTTAGTTTGTAGCTGCTTCTCAGATTTCTGTGTGGAGAGCCCAGAGGGACACAGTTCTTTTTTCTCAGTTTCATAGTTTCTTACCTGTTTTTCTTTCTTAAGGAAAAAAGAATTCTGTGCCACAAGTTCTGCCTACAAACTGTAGTATATTTACTTCTATATTTCATAGGTATAGTGTGAGAGGCAAAAATCTGTAAGTTCTCCACAGAGTTCCATTGAACTTGTTTTAAAATTTGTGAATTCACAAAATGTAAAACATCACGAAAAGAAGAGTGGAGTTCAACGTGTAATCTGAGCTTTATTGAGAGGGAAGTTCTGGTATCGTGTTTAAGAACACGGTCTCTGGAGCAGACTGGCTGGAATGAAGCTCTGGTTTTGCTATTTATTAGCTCACCACCAATTTGAGCCTGGCATGAATTGTGGGCACGGCTTTGAGGAAGTCATCAAATCTCTCAGGGCTTACTTTTCTGTGTATCTTCCTTCTTGCAGTTAAATTGGGAGCTTTTCAAGTCCCCTTCTAATGCCAAAATCTTACCTAATTTTTTATATGTATCTTATAAATAAAATGGTATAAAATTAACTTTGGGCAATTTTATACCCAAAGTATAGCAATAATGTCTCTAATTTTTCTTACATTAAATAAATATATTCCATTAATCACTAAAAGTGAACAAATTCACCGAATTGAATCACGTACAGAAAGATTACAAAAATAACACAGTCTCACATCTTGATTTTTTTTTCCTTTTTACTATGAAAGGGGTAAATAATCCTATTCTCTTCATTTTCACTTGGAGACACTTTGAAATTCTAGGTTCTGTGAAGTAACCTAAAAGTTTAAGTAATACAAACTTAATCTGTTCAAAGACAGTTTTACAATATCCATTCCATATTAAACTAAAAATGAAAGTCTGTTCATTGTAAGCAATGCAGTATTTTCTAAAACCTACATTTTGGGGGAAAGTTTAGCCAAAAAGGAGTAAAAGTCAAATTACAGCCTTAGGACACGTGACCATTGTCCGGGCTTCTAAGGGTTTTGTCAAAAATCACTAAAGCTGTGGGTAATTTTCAAGTAAAGATACAGTAGTAAAGATATTTAAATAGTAATTTTAGAGAAAGGAATAAACAAGGTCAAGTATTACCATGATCAGGGAACAAGAGAAATTTCATTTCTCTACCTGATTTAATTTTATAATTTTCACAACTTAGAGATATTTATGTTAATTAAATGTTTCATTTCACCTGCTAAAAATTACAGCTGAAATATGCAACATTTTTTATGTAGCAGTGGATTAACTTTGACCATATCATATGCATTCTCTACTCTCTGCATTTTAAACAATACATCATTGGAAGAATACACTAATCTCTTTACAAAAGTTACTTAATCTTTTTCTGTTTATCTGAACCAGTACTTAAAATGAAGAGCAATTTCAAATGAGAAGTAAAGGAATTTTTCCTCCTAAATATTTTCAAAACTTAAAGTTAATTATTTAGTTCTTCATTTCTGTCAAATGTGGTTTCCTTGCTCAAAAGTTAGAGAAGAAAAGGTAAAAGAGCCAGCCAATTTAAATTGTAACAATACAGATTAAAACTTTGCTGAACAATGGGCTTGCCACTAATCACATGTGCCAGCTGAGCACTCGAAATGGGACCAGTCTCTACTGACCTAAGTATGAAAAAAAGATGAAAGGTTACATGAATTTAATACTGATTACATGAAGTAAAATAGTTATATTTATTAGATTAAATTATATTAAGGGGCTTCCCCAATGGCTTGGTGGATAAAGCATCTGCCTGCAGTGCAGGAGACACAGGAGACCTGGGTCCAATCCTTGTGTTGGGAAGATCCCCTGGAGGAGGAAATGGCAACCCACTCCAATATCCTTGCCTAGAAAATCCCATGGACAGAGGAGCCTCGCAGGCCACAGTCCAAAGGGTCGCAAAGAGTCAGACACGACTGAGCATGAGCACGGCATGGCTAATTATATTAAAATTAATTCTACCTATTTCTTTGTACTTTTAATAGTGGCTACTAGAAAATTTTTAATTATAAATTTGGCTCATATTATATTTCTACTGAATAATGCTGACCTAAAATAGAAAAATGTCAAACTAGCCGTAGTCTGAAATCTAAAACTAGATAGGACTGAGTTATTCATCCAGAAAATTTTATTTAAATGAGATGCTATTTTTGTAAGCCCCTTATATTTGACTAGAAGTTGCTTTTACTCACTAATGACTCATCTGATTATGAAGATTAAGGAACTCTAAGAGGTAATACACTTATCTTTGTTATAGTTTACTTGTTTTGAACACTAAAGTTTCTGGTACTTAAATATTTAATGCTGCAGATATTTCAATAAAAAAGAAACTTCAAAAGAAATTCTCATATCTTTAAGTAATCTTTATACTTTTAGACAGTTGAACAATATAAAGCAGTAACACCGTCTTTCCAGTATTTCCAGTAGAATAAACGAACAAGGTAATATTTCATAATCCCATACATATCTCTGTAGCTTTGGTGAACAGTAAAATATTATAAAGGTACCACTTAAAACTGTCGTAATCCAAAACTAAATTTCAAGTCACAACTCATTAAAAGTATGCCAGTATAAAGCTAGGTGGATAATTTATCAAAAGAGAGAAAAACCTTATAAAATAAATACGTTTCTGACCTAACCCAAAACAAAAATCTATTAAAAAGTATGTTTTTTTTAAGAGTTTGATTACCACTATGTCTTCTACAAATGGTGAATGCTAATTTGCTTTTGACGTTATTATAGCTTTATTAACAGATGACGTAGCTATTTTGGGGTCATGCTTAGGCTTTTTTTCTTTTTTCTTATTTGTTTGTTTTGTAGGGTTTGGGGATTTTTTGTTTGGCTGGAGATTTTGGGGTTTTATTTGTTTCTTTTTAAATAACGAGGTGCTTTGTTGCAGTAGCTTAAACAGTTGCTTTCCCAGTCCTTCTTGCTGTGTTGGGTGATTCTAGAGCGGTGAATGAATGCTATCTTTTTTTTTTTTTTTTTTGCTTTATTAACTGTTGGTTTGCTCTGTTGCCTGTTCACATGCTCTTACAGATGCAACTAATTCATGAAATTTCCAACTTAAAGAATTTAGTTAAGCATGCAGAAGTATATAATCAAGATCTTGAGGTGAGCATTTATGTTGATATTTCTGTTGATAAGGAGCCCAAACTGTAAAACATCTATGTAATTAAATATGATTTCAGAAAATAGAGGGAATTATATTTTTAAAATCTCAACTCTTTGAATTTTGCTATCTACTGATTTAAACTATTAAATGTAAGTTCTTTTTAATTCCTTAAAATTGAAACCCATTTAAATTGTTTCATTCTCCTTTAAATGTTTTAGAATGAACTAAGTTCAAAAGTAGAGCTGCTTAGAGAAAAGGAAGACCAGATTAAGAAGCTAAAGGAATACATAGAATCTCAGAAGTCAGAAAGTAGGAAAATGGACTCGTCATACTCATCGGTAAAAGTCAGATTTATTTTATTGTATCATCATTTTGACATTTGACATTAGTATTTGTAGTTATACTATCATCATCATTGCAAATACGTATACTACTATGTGCTGGGCATTGTTCTAGTTGTTTTAAGTACAGTATTTTATTTAATCCTGTGAGAGAGGCACAATTAATATCATTTCCATTTTATGGATAAAAATTAGAGTTAACAATACTATCCTTCAATCGAACGTAAATAAGTTAGTGATGAACTTCCATTCAGTTCAGTACAGTCGCTCAGTCGTGTCGGACTCTTTGCGACCCCATGAATCGCAGCACGCCAGGCTTCCCTGTCCATCACCAACTCCCGGAGTTCACTCAGACTCACGTCCATCGAGTCAGTGATGCCATCCAGCCATCTCATCCTCTGTTGTCCCCTTCTCCT
>NW_011494835.1:3847281-3847546 GCF_000754665.1 Bison bison bison
AGCTTTAGCATCATTCCTTCCAAAGAACACCCAGGGCTGATCTCCTTTAGAATGGACTGGTTGGATCTCCTTGCAGTCCAAGGGACTCTCAAGAGTCTTCTCCAACACCATAGTTCAAAAGCATCAATTCTTCAGCGCTCAGCTTTCTTCACAGTCCAACTCTCACATCCATTGATAACTACTGGAAAACCATAGACTTGACTAGATGGACCTTTGTTGGCAAAGTTATGTCTCTGCTTTTGAATATGCTATCTAGGTTGGTCAT
>NW_011494835.1:3847646-3855972 GCF_000754665.1 Bison bison bison
CCCCTTCTCCTCCTGCCCCCAATCCCTCCCAGCATCAGAGACTTTTCCAATGAGTCAGCTCTTTGCATGCAGTGGCCAAAGTACTGGAGTTTCAGCTTTAGCATCATTCCTTCCAAAGAACACCCAGGGCTGATCTCCTTTAGAATGGACTGGTTGGATCTCCTTGCAGTCCAAGGGACTCTCAAGAGTCTTCTCCAACACCACAGTTCAAAAGCATCAATTCTTCGGCACTCAGCTTACTTCATAGTCCAACTCTCACATCCATACATGACCACTGGAAAAACCATAGCCTTGACTAGACGGACCTTTGTTGGCAAAGTAATGTCTCTGACTTCCATTAAAAATCAGTAATTAAAAATTTTTTTAATTTTTTTCAATGGCTTTATACAAATACATAGAGAAATATATAATCAGTATCTTCAGGTAAGCACTTGACATTGGTTAGTAATTAGAACTATAAAACATGTAACTGGGCATGATTTCATAAATTACATTAATTTTATTTCACTAGTATATATATTAATGCATTCTCATTATAATGAAGTAACTGTTTTAACAGTTTGATATTTTTCAGAAACTGTAGCTGTAGGTTATTTTGGTCAGTATAAGATCGTGCCATTAAACAGTACTGAATCTTATGGTGGAATTACCTTTTTTTTTCTATTTTCTTTCAATTCACTTGATTACTTCAAGAAAGTATCAGTTGAATTCTAGTTTTTAACTCTCTTTTTAAAAGGCAGCAATTTCTAGCCAAAAATTTTAGATTATTAGCTGCTATTGTTCTTCTTTTGTTTGCATTTGAGTTTTTCAGAGTACTTTTTGTTATCTTCTGTTGGTACTCTTTTATTACCTTTTGTTAATGGCAAATGATCTTTTTGAAAGTGTTCTTATTGTTATAAGGCCTTGGAGAGAAAGACACTTTCATATAATCCTGGTGTGTCTATTGATAGAATGAGAATTCCGCCCCCCACCACCTTTTTTTTCTTAATTTTTTTGTCTGTGCTACATGGCATGTGGGATCTCAGTTCCCCAACCAAGGATCAGATCCAGGCACCCTGCATTGGAAGCTTGGAGTCCCAACCACTGGACTGCCAGGGATGACTCTACCCATTTTTTTAATTGTTGTTTATTTCTTTCTCTTTATTCATCCAGTTCATTGATTCATGCATGCACCCATTAATATTTTGCCAAGGACATATGGTTGAATTCATGTATGGTTAAAGTCATGTTAAACTGCCACTTCTTTCTAAAAATGAGCTAAATTTTTTTTTCATATTTATCAGTCATTTCCTTTTTCTCTTTTGTGAGTTGCCTGTTCATATCCTTTCTCTCTTTTTCTACTGAATTATTTATCTTTTTTTAATTTGTGATTAAACATCCTTAATTTTAATTATTAACTACTCACCTGTCATGTTTTGCAGAGAGTAACTTAAAAACAAAACAAAACAAAACAAAGACTTCCCTAGCATTCCAGTGGTTAAGACTCCATACTTATGCTTCAGGGGGCACAGGTTCAATCCCTGGTAGGGGGACTAAGATCCCATTTGACCTGCAGCAAGACCAAAACAAAACATAAAAAACGAGTAAAGCAAAAAATAAAAATACATAGAAAACTTTAACAGGCTAGGTGAGAAACAATTATGTTATCCTTTTTAAACAATAGCAGAATTACTATAGTACTTCTACATGATGCATGTATAATTTGAAACATTATAGCTAGAATTTTTTTTTTAATTTTTCTCTTTTGGCTGTATTACATGGTTTGTAGGATCTTAATTCCCTGACCAGGGGTCAAACCCAGGCCCTGGCAGTGAAAGCATTGAATCCTAACCACTGAACCCCTTAAAATTCCCTAAAATATTTTTATTATGAAAAATGTTATCCATTTTTATCTTAATTCTAAAAACACATTTGGTAATTTGCATATTGTAATCATTTTTCATTTCTTAGGAATAACATACATGTATATATTGGCTTTTCCAAATCTAACAAAATTAGATTTCACTAAATCCTTTTTGTCATGTGTAAAGGAAAACACTGAAGACCTAAAACAAATGAAACAGACTCTGCTTGATGTCGAAACCGTAGCTCTTGATGCTAAGAGAGAATCAGCCTTTCTTAGAAGTGAAAATCTAAAGCTGAAAGAGAAAATGGTGAGTGATTTTTATAATAATATTTACAATAACAGTTGAAATTCATTTCACAGTACATTTCTGTGAATTTACAGTGTTTCTCTCAATAGAAAGAACTTGCAAGTACGTGCAAGCAGATGGAAAATGATACTCAGTTATATCAAAGTCAGTTGGAGGCGAAAAAGAAAATGCAAGTTGATCTGGAGAAAGAATTACAATCTTCTTTTAATGAAATAACAAAACTCACCTCCCTTATAGATGGCAAAGTTCCAAAAGGTATTTTATCATTTCAGACTTACCTGTTTGCAAATCTGTCTTTATATAGAACAATACCTAAAAGATTTTGCAGCTGTATTCCAGTGATTAAAAATCCATTATTCTCTGGTGTTTTTAATTGCTTAATGTTAAATGTTACTGTCATTTGGTATCAGAATTTATAAACGTTAAATCATTTCTATCAGACATTAAATCAGAAGAGTTTAAAAATTATTTCTCAAATAAATTGAACCCAATCTTGGACAAGGTGATTAACTATTGGATTAACTATTTACCAATACTGACTCTTTCTTTAATAAATTTTATACAATCTGATTAAATAATCTAACTACATGCATAATTTAGATTGACCCAATAATTGCAAGCTGTTTTAAACTTACTAAAAATTTTCTAGATTTTCTGTCTAATATGGAATTGGAAAGAAAAATAACCCATCTGCAGAAAGAATTGAATAAAGCAGTCGAAGAAAATGAAACTTTGCGTAATGAAGTTAATTTGCTGTCAGAGTTGAAATCTTTACCTTCAGAAGTAGAAATTCTAAGGAAAGAGGTAAACGTATTTTTAAGAAAACAACTCATGAAGTAAAAACCTTTGCGAAGTACCTTAAATATTTTGCCGTAATTTATTATAAAGTGCCAGGCAAGAGACTATGAATGTTTGATTCAGTTTGTTAGCAATAGAAATACAAGTAAAATTCTAGGAAAAATCATGCAATGCCTGCCTCATCAGAAAGATAGAAAACATTTTAAAATGATAGGTAAGGATTTAAAGACACATCCTGATTGTGTTTCTACTGAGTGTCCTTCTGTGTGCAATTCTTATTAGAACCAGAGATTAGAAAGCAAAGCTTTGAAAGTAAACAGGACAGTATGTGTTAAATAGATATGACAAGAAAAATATTGCCATTTCTCAATCAAACCTTTGTTTAATTTCAGTGTCTTTAGTGGGGAGGGAGTAAGGCAAAGAAAGCTTTTTTCCTCAAAACTGGTCAACTATATCATATCTTGCTTTCATAGTTAAGTTTTCTTTCTTTTCCATAGATACGTGATAAATCTGAAGAGCTCTATATAGTAACATCAGAAAAAGACAAATTGTCTTCTGAAGTAGTTGATAAGGAAAGTAGAATTCAAGGTTTACTTGAAGAAATTGGGAGCACTAAAAATGATCTACCAACTCCCCAGTTGAGTTGTGAAAGCACTGATCAAGAATTCCAAGATGTTAAAAATCACCGTATTGAATTTGAGCAAAAGTATAAAATGGTCCTTGAAGAAAATGCCAAATTGAATCAAGAAATAGGAAATCTCTCTAAAGAAGCTGAAGAACTTGGGTTAAATTTGGAGGCTTTGAAGGCAGAGGTTAGTGCAGGACATCCTCTAGGGAAATGACCTTTGTTCTGGGGTTTTGCTTCCATATATATGTCACAGAATGATCTGCTTTTCACATTTATTTTTTCTTATCTTACAGCTCTCTCACAAAACCCAAGAACTTCAACAAAAAACAACTGAGAATCAAGAAAGATCAAAGGAAGTGGAAGAGCTGAAGAAACAATTAGAAAGTAGGGATTCTAGGCTGCAAATGGTAGAAAAGGAAAAAACACTGATTACTGAGAAATTTCAACAAACATTAGTAGAAGTAAAAACCTTAACCCAAGAAAAAGATGATCAAAAACAACTCCAAGAGAGCCTACAAACTGAGAGGGACCAACTCAAAAATGACATTCAGGATACTATAAATATGGTAAGGTTTTGACTGAACTTTTGAAATCTTAGAGCCTCTTTCAGAAGCCATCATTTATTATTTACGATCAAGCAGTAACTGTAAAATTATTTTCATTGTTTCATATTCTAATGAAAATTATTTTCTATTTCTCTGACAAAGAATATAGACACCCAGGAACAGCTACGAAATGCGCTTGAGTCTTTGAAACAACACCAAGAAACAATTAACATGCTAAAAATGAAAATTTCTGAGGAAACTTCCAAGAATTTGCATATAGAAGAAAACTTAGAAGAAACTAGGGATGAATTTCAGGAAAAGGTAAGGAGTGTTTCTGGTCAAAGATATCATAAAACCTTGACACTTAAGTATATAACCTTAACCTCAAACACTAAAGTACATAATGGTAATCTCAATCGTTATTATTCACAGTAGTAATAACTCAGAATAATTTACATGCTTAAGCCTAATGTCTTTGAAATAACTTCAAATATAACTGCTTACCATCAGTTTGAAAAGGAAAAGACAAAAAATACTAATTCAGATTTTGAGCTGACCTTTTTTCTGAGACCTGATATGATTTGCACATCTTCAAAACTCACTGAACTCTTAAGAGTGTGAGAAAGATTCTGTGCTTATTATGGCTAAAATATTTGTTTTATGTTGGATTTTGTATACTTTATGTTTGTTTTGAGTTTGCTATAGAATCAATCTGTATATCGTGTTTGTGTCTATTTCTAGGGTTTGGGCCTTAATTTTACTCTTAGGTGCTTAAATCTTACCTTAATTTATTCTGGATAGTAAGATTCATTTTGCCCTGAGACTGTAGAAGAAAAACCACTTTAAAAAAAATAATACCTAACTGATTATTCAATCAGTTACAAATTTAATTATATGCATTGGGATGCTAATGGTGATTTTTTTAAAGGGAGGCATATTAGTCTGCTAGGGCTGCCAAAACAAAATATCACAGACTGTTTGTAAACTATGTGTTTATCTTTGCAGAAATGTCTGTTCAAGTTTTTGCCCATTTTTAAGTTGGTTTTTTGTTGTTGTAAGAATTCTATTTTTTGGATATTAACCCTTTATCAGTTTTATGATTTGCAAGTATTTTCTCCCATTTCATAGGTTGTCTTTTCACTCTATTGATTGTGTCCTCTGATGCACAGAAGTTTTAAATTTTTATACAGTTTAAGTTAGCTTCTTTTTTCCCCTTCTGCCCTGACACACAATATTCCGGTGTTGGAAAAGGAGCTTTCTCTTCTCTCTCCTATGCTTAAGGCCTTTCACTTCTTCTATTATCTCATGTTCTCAGTTTGTCTATAATTTGGATCAACCATGGGCCAAAGGTTCTTGACCTTAATTTGAAGTTTATAACTTCTGCTTTCGTAAGGGGAAGGTTTTTTGAATAGTTTATTTAGAATAAGATATAACAATGTATATCTGCTTTAAAACTAATGCAATCATAGTGCCCCATGAGAAGGAGGCCTGGAGAAGGAAATGGCAATCCACTCCAATATTCTTGCCTGGAGAATTCCACAGACAGAGGAGTCCATGGCGTCACAAAGAGTTAGACACGACAGAATGGCTAACATACACACACATGAGGAGACAATAAATGAGAAGTGAGGAAAGTTATACTCATTGGGACCACCTGGCTTCTGTAGTATTATGTTCATGCTAGAAGCTTCCATGGTGACAAAGGGTCTGATGGAATTTTCGGCACCATTCTGTTTATTAGAGGTCTTGAAGTCTGGGCGGGAAGGCTGAGATCACCTTGGTCCAGTGATAACCATATTCATGCTGGAATCACCCATGTAGATAAAAGAGAGGGTCCAGGAATCTCCTGGGACCCCTCTGTTCTGGGCACCACAGAGGTCTATTAGTAGGTCTGTCAGAAATCCTCTTGGAGTGCCCATTTTCAACCTACTTGATGTCTCTCTCTTTGGAAATGCAGTTTCTCTAGTGTGTCTACAGAAATTAAATTTTACTCATAACCACAGTAGCTGAAATATTTCCTAGTCTGAGTTCAGTTTTGAAATGTACCTTGGTTATCAGAATACTTTGTCTCTATCTTCTTTGTCTTTGTAGATATTTCTTTGTTTAGGAGTAAAGATTCAGATGGAGAAGGCAATGGCAGCCCACTCCAGTACTCTTGCCTCCAGTACGGAGGAGCCTGGTGGGCTGCAGTCCATGGGGTCGCTAAGAGTCGGACACGACTGAGCGACTTCACTCTCACTTTTCACTTTCCTGCACTGGAGAAGGAAATGGCAACCCACTCCAGTGTTCTTGCCTGGAGAATCCCAGGGACGGGGCAGCTTGGTGGGCTGACGTCTGTGGGGTCACACAGAGTCGGACACGACTGAAGTGACTTAGCAGTAGCAGCAAAAATTCAGGAGTGCGAATTATAGTATCTGACAAACTGCTCCCAAAGGCTATATGTTCCCCACCTTAAGTTCTCATACAGTTAGCTCCATGGTGTGCAACATTGTCAGAAGCTCATGAGTATTGCCAGCACTTAAGAGGGTAACTAAACAAAGGATGGTTTGTCCTTATCCACTCTAGAGAACAAAGAAACTACTAAAAATACTAATTTGAAGTTTACATAATAGTATGGGAAAATGCATATGATCTACATGAAAAAGAAAAGCTACAATGAATCCTATATATGTAAATTAATTATGATTGCTATGTTTTTAAAAAGTTAACGGAAAACACTGGGATGAAATATTCCAGAATTCTAATAGTGGTTGTGTTGGTGATATTGATGATATTTTTTCTCTTTATTTTTCAGATTTTTTTCTAACATTAATTATAGATCTTTATAAAAACCTTTTAAGACATATGTGACCAGTATGGAGTTGAATATTTATTAGACTAGTATAAAGGTGTATCAGATCAGATCAGTCGCTCAGTTGTGTCCGACTCTTTGCGACCCCGTGAATAACAGCACGCCAGGCCTCCCTATCCATCACCAACTCCTGGAGTTCACTCAGACTCACGTCCATCGAGTCAGTGATGCCATCCAGCCATCTCATCCTCTGTCATCCCCTTCTCCTTCTGCCCCCAATCCCTCCCAGCATCAGAGTCTTTTCCAATGAGTCAACTCCAATTTCATGCCAACAATTGTGATGTTAGTCTTAGTCTTCTTTTACCAGGGACTTCACATTTTAAGTTACATTTGGTTAAGACTTATTATGGATAAATGAATTTATATAACGTGCTTTTCTTAAGCAGTAATTGAAATTTATATATTGAGAAAAGATGAATTATACTATTATAATGTGAGATATATTTCTACCAAAATTACTTTTCCCTCTACATGTATACTTACAATGGTGCATATTTACCATTGTAAGTATGCACTACCTCTGAAAATGAAAGTTGGGAATATTCTTATTGGGAATAGGGAATGATTTCCAGCTTTTAAGGAAAGAAATAAAATGATAGAGCCCAAAGTAGCTTACTTTTTCAGAAAATCTGGTTAACCCATCATACATAAAGATAATTGTTATATCTATAGCTGTTTCATTTCAGTTCAGTTCAGTTGCTCAGACATGTCCGACTCTTTGCGACCCTGTGATGCATAATGCCAGGCCTCCCTGTCCATCACCAACCCCGGAGTTTACTCACTCATGTCTGTCAAGTTGGTGATGCCATCCAGCCATCTCATCCCCTGTCATCCCCTTCTCCTTCTGCCCCCAATCCCTCCCAGCATCAGAGTCATTACCAGTGAGTCAGCTCTTCGCATGAGGTGGCCAAAGTATTGGAGTTTCAGCTTTAGCATCAGTCCTTCCAATGAACACCCAGTACTGTTCTTAGAATGGACCGGTTGGATCTCCTTGCAGTCCAAGGGACTCTCAAGAGTCTTCTCCAACACCATAGTTCAAAAGCATCAATTCTTCAGCGCTCAGCTTTCTTCACAGTCCAACTCTCACATCCATTCATAACTACTGGAAAACCATAGACTTGACTAGATGGACCTTTGTTGGCAAAGTTATGTCTCTGCTTTTGAATATGCTATCTAGGTTGGTCATAACTTTCCTTCCAAGGAGCAAGCGTCTTTTAATTTCATGGCTGCAGTCACCATCTGCAATGATTTTGGAGCCCAAAAAATAAAGTCTGACACTGTTTCCACTGTTTCCCCATCTATTTGCCATGAAGTGATGGGACCAGATGCCATGATCTTCGTTTTCTGATTG
>NW_011494835.1:3856406-3857577 GCF_000754665.1 Bison bison bison
GGTTCATGTATTGCTGAAGCCTGGCTTGGAGAATTTTGAGCATTACTTTACCAGTGTGTGAGATGAGCGCAATTGTGCGGTAGTTTGAGCATTCTTTGGCATTGCCTTTCTTTGGGATTGGAATGAAAACTGACCTTTTCCAGTCCTGTGGCCACTGCTGAGTTTTCCAAATTTGCTGGCATATTGAGTGCAGCACTTTCACAGCATCATTTTTCAGGATTTGAAATAGCTCAACTGGAATTCCATCACCTCTACTAGCTTTGTTTGTAGTGATGCTTTCTAAGGCCCACTTGACTTCACATTCCAGGATGTCTGGCTCTAGGTGAGTGATCACACCATCGTGATTATCTGGGTCGTGAAGATCTTTTTTGTACAGGTCTCCTGTGTATTCTTGCCACCTCTTCCTAATATCTTCTGCTTCTGTTAGGTCCATACCATTTCTGTCCTTTATTGAGCCCATCTTTGCATGAAATGTCCCCTTAGTATCTCTAATTTTCTTGAAGAGATCTCTAGTCTTTCCCATTCTGTTGTTTTCCTCTATTTCTTTGCATTGATCGCTGACGAAGACTTTCTTATCTCTCTTTGCTGTTCTTTGGAACTCTGCATTCAGATGCTTATATCTTTCCTTACCTCCTTAGCTTTTCGCTTCTCTTCTTTTCACAGCTATTTGTAAGGCCTCCCCAGACAGCCATTTTGCTTTTTTGCATTCCTTTTCCATGGGGATGGTCTTGATCCCTGTCTCCTGTACAGTGTCACAAACCTCCATCCATAGTTCATCAGGCACTCTATCAGATCTAGTCCCTTAAATCTATTTCTCACTTCCACTGTATAATCATAAGGGATTTGATTTAGATCATACCTGAATGATCTAGTGGTTTTCCCTACTTTCTTCAATTTAAGTCTGAATTTGGCAATAAGGAGTTCATGGTCTGAGCCACAGTCAGCTCCTGGTCTTGTTTTTGCTGACTGTATAGAGCTTCTCCATCTTTGGCTGCAGAGAATATAATCAATCTGATTTCGGTGTTGACCATCTGGTGATGTCCATGTATAGAGTCTTCTCTTGTGTTGTTGGAAGAGGGTGTTTGTTATGACCAGTGCATTTTCTTGGCAAAACTCTATTAGCCTTTGCCCTGCTTCATTCCGTATTCCAAGGCCAAATTTGCCTGTTACT
>NW_011494835.1:3857679-3872304 GCF_000754665.1 Bison bison bison
TGTCGACGTTCACTCTTGCCATCTCCTGTTTGACCACTTCCAATTTGCCTTGATTCATGGACCTAACATTCCAGGTTCCTATGCAATATTGCTCTTTACAGCATCAGACCTTGCTTCTATCACCAGTCACATCTACAGCTGGGTATTGTTTTTGCTTTGACTGCATCCCTTCATTCTTTCTGGAGTTATTTTTCCACTGATCTCCAGTAGCATTTTGGGCACCTACTGACCTGGGGAGTTCCTCTTTCAGTATCCTATCATTTTGCCTTTTCATACTGTTCATGGGGTTCTCAAGGCAAGAATACTGAAGTGGTTTGCCATTCCCTTCTCCAGTGGACCACATTCTGTCAGCTGTTGAGGTAGTTCTTATTAGTGATCAGGCACAAAAGCACACACTGGAGCCAGAGCATTGGGTTCAAAACCTGGTTATTCATCTCTGAGTGACCTTGGGCAAGTGACCTATCCTCTCTGGGATTACCTCCTCATCTGTCAAATGGAGATAATAATAGTACCTACCTCATAAAGTTATAGTGAAGATTAAGTATGTCAATATATGAAAATATTACCTGATATATAAGTAATATGTGTTGGCTGTTTTTATTATTATTATTAAAAGTATTGTTAACTAAGAAACTCTTCACTGTATTTATATTTTAGATGGTTGGCATAGATAAAAGCCAAAATTTGGAAACCACAAAAACCCAAGCTGTGATCACAGATGCTGAGGATAATGAGCTAACTGAGCAACAGAGAAAGATATTTTCTTTGATACAGGAGAAAAATGAACTGCAACAAATGTTAGAGAGTATTACAGCAGAAAAGGAACAACTGAAGACTGACCTAAGAGAAAACATTGAAATGGTAGGATTAAGCACTGTACTTTGCAGTACGTTTTCGTCCTTGTGTATTTTAGACTTTTACAGTTTTATTGAGGTATATCTTACATGCCATGTGATAAATGTAACAGATGCAAGTATACAGTCTGATGACTTTCGACAAATATCTCTACTAAGACTTTCAGTTTTCATCAGGACATGGAACATCACCCTAGAATGTTCCCTTGACCCCTTTTCTACTCAATCCCAATCTTAACCTCTGCCCCATGTAGTCACTATCTTGATGGTTTTTACCTTAATCACATTGTCTCTTGTAGAAATTCATACAAATAGAATCACACGGCACACACTCTTTTGTGTCTTCTTTCTGGGTGTGCGTGCCAAGTTGCTCCAGTCGTGTCCAGCTCTTTGCAACCTATGGGCCATAGCCTACCAGGCTCCTCTGTCTGTGGGATTCTCCAGGCGTGAATCCTGGAGTGAGTTCCCCTGCCCTCCTCCAGGGAATCTTCCCGACCCAGGGATTGAACCCTTGTTTCTTATGTCTCCTGCATTAGCAGGCAGGTTCTTTATCACTAACGCCACCTGGGAACCCCATGTCTTCTTTCTAGTCTCCTGCTTATTGCTGGGTAGCATTCCATTGTTGGAAAGGCTACAATTTGTTTAGACTTTCTCCTGCTGGTGGAAATTTAGATTCTCTTCACTATTTGGCTATTTTGAATAACGATGCTGTAAACATTCATAAACAAATATTTTTATGGAGATTTTTTGTTTATGTCTCTAGGATAAATATCTAAATGGAATAGCTGGATCATAGGGAGATATATATTTAACTTGCTGAAAATTTACTAGATTGACTTCCAAAGTAGTTGTGCCATTTTATATTTCTGTCAGCAAATTAAAAGAATTCTGGTGACCCCACATCCTCACCACCACTTCACAGTATTGTTGTGTTTAATGGTAACCATTCTGTTGGGCGTGTGCCTCATAGTTTTCATGGCCTTTCCCTAATGACTATAAAGATATTGGGCATCTTTTCATGCTTACTAGCATGAGATTGCTTATTGGCCATTGTTTATCTTTTTATAAATTATTTGCTGTGTCTGTGATATGTAATACTTTTCAGTCTACAGATCTTTTCCGTATTTTCTTAAATTTGTTCCTAAATGTTTCTCTTTTATATATGCTGTTGCAGTTTTTTTACTTCATTTTTAATTGTTTATTGTTAATGTTTGCCAATATTTGCAAACCTACTTTAGTATTTTTTTCTAAATTTAGAGACAATATAATGTACCTAGAATGAAATTAATACTTTGAGAAGTTTGCTATAGATCAGAGTAGCACCTGACCTTCTGTGTGGTTTTCTGTGTTTCTTGGGATTGTCTTTTGGTTAGAATTATTGACTGTAAGTAACAATACAGACAAAAGTCATATTCATTTATCAGTCTCTGGCTTGAGATGCTTTTGTGACTTAAGAATGTTAAGTATTCTTAAGAATACTTAAGAATGTTTCTGTTTAAGCTTAATAACTTGAATTAGTCCACCTCATGCTACTAAGCAGTGCTGCCATTTTGAGCTTGCTATTAAGCAATGTGTAAAATCAAAGCCATTCCAGCATATGAAAAGACCATAACCATATATAGATATATAGATAAGTGTCTCATATTATCTGTTGTCAACAAAAGCTTAAAAGTGTCTTTTGGCTTAGGGGTAGAAAATGAGCAAATCTCTCATGATAAAATACTAAACCCAGTTCTAATTCTCATGATAGGATTGTAAGGTGAGCAATGAAGAAACAGTACTTAAAAAATCAGATTCTTGGCATTTATATGATTAAAGACTCACTTTTTATATTAATCTTTTCCAATATACTTTGTCATGATCTCTTCATTTTTTGGCTAAAGTAAATTCTGCTTTTTACCTGATTTCTTAAATGTAAGTTAGTACTATTTTGATCTCAACTTTTTAAAAAAAATTCTAGACCATTGAAAACCAGGAAGAATTAAGATTTCTTGGAAACGAACTTAAAAAACAACAGGATATTGTTGCACAAGAAAAGAACCATACCATTAAGAAAGAAGAAGAGCTTTCTAGGACCTGTGAAAAACTATCAGAAGTTCAAGAAAAGCTAAAGGAAAAGGTGACTTTTTAAAGTTATCTTCCTGGTCATTTTTCCTGACTAAAATTTGTACTTTCCAGCAAACCTAAATTGAAATAACCTCTCAGATGAACAGATCTTAATGGACAATATTTTGGACAGTTTCAACTCCTACTGAGATGTTAACCAACATCCTTTGTGACGATTATATTATTCTGGAGTCTTTAGATGGGGGAAGGCCTTCATTTTTCTAAACAAGTCATTTGATATATTCATTCATCAAGTGCTTATTGAGCACTGCTGTAGCCAGGCACTCTTCTGGGCTCTTGAGATACATTGGTCAACAAAACAAAGATTCTGCCCTTGTAGGGATGCATTAGTCATGCTCTGAAATGTGAGATTTATCTCTACAGTCAGCCCTCTGTATCTGCAGGTTCTGCATCCATGGATTCAACTAGCCACAGATCAGAAATATTCAGAGGAAAAATACAGAAAGTTCCAAAAACTGAAACCCAGAATTGCCACACTTGGGCAACTATTTACATAGCATTTATATTGTATTCAGTACCATATGTAATCTAGAGATGAGTTAAAGTATATGAGAGGATGTGTTTAGGTTATATACAAATAGTTATCATTTTATAAAAGGGACTTGAGCGTTCATGGATTTTGATAACTGCAGAGGTCCTGGAACTACTCTTCCGTGGGTAACAAGGGATGACTGTATTATCACTTAGATATTGTCAATAAGATGCTATTGTAAAATTTGTAGAAAAGTCTAAGACTCTCGTAATAATTATATTCCCCGAGTAATTCTAAAATGTACCCACTGAGATCTTTCTGTATATTCTAGAAGCAGTATCACATTCATTACAGATAATGTATAGTGATTTCCATTGTGCTTCTGTATATTTTTTCCTAATATGGATTCTCTTAATTCTCATCCCTTTTACTATAACCTAATTGAATATGTTAAAACCTAATTTCTATTTCATATTCCTCCTAAAGGAGGGAAATCATTGAGCTTATGTAAAAGTTAATGCTTCTTTGTTTGTTTGGGCCACTTCATATGGCCCTCACTAGAAATGGAAGTAAATTATTCAAGTTCTTAAGAGACGTGGCATTATAGTTATTTGGCACAGTGATGTCTGCATATTTAATTAATCTCTTTTGTTTTTTAGTTTTTCTCATTTTCACATTCTTCCTTGATTAACCTAGTGGCACTATATTAGTTTCCTAGGGCTTTTGTATCAAATTACCATAAACTTGATGGCTTAAAACAACAAGAATTTATTCTTTCACAGTTCTGCATCTTAGAAGTTCACAATCACAGTGTTGGCGGGACCAGGCTCCCTCCGAAGGCTCTAGGGAAGAATCCTTTAATTTCTCTTCCTGTCCTTGACTCCCAGCTGATGCTGGTGTTTCTTGGCTTATAGCTACATCTCTCCAGTCTCTGCCTCCATCTTCTCTGTGTGTCCTCTTGTCTCTTATAAGGACAAGATTTAGGATTTAGGGCCAACCTTAATCTAGGAGGATTCCTTCTCAGTCCTTAACTGATCACATCCACAGAAACCCTGTTTTCAAAGAAGATCAGGTACTTGGGGTCTGGGTAGACTTGAATTTGGTGTGGGATGCTATTTGACCCACTAGACATTGTACCTAGAAGGCTATTTTACTTTTAATGCCCCTTGTCTGCTTATTTTGGAGTAGTCGGCAAGGCTGTGATCATGATTATTTCAGTTTGCAAAGTAGATTTTACATAAGAATTTTAAGAGAGTATAGACAAAATAGTAATTATAAAAACTGTATTTCTTAAGAGCCAACAACTGCAAGAAAAACAGCAGCAACTGCTTAGTGCACAAGAAGAGATGAGCGAGATGCAGAAAAAGATGAATGAAATGGAAAACTTAAAGAATGAACTAAAGAACCAAGAATTAACATTGGAACGTATAAAAATTGAGAAGATAGAGTTAGCTCAGAAACTTCATGAAAATTGTGAGGAAATGAAATTCATAACCAAAGAAAGAAATGATCTAAAGAAATTACAGGAGTCATCTGAAGTAGAGAGAAATAAGCTTAAAGAACACATAAGAGAGATTGAAGCTACAGTAAGTCACGGCTTTTTCTTTCATCTATTAAATGTTTCTTTAAAGACTGAGTCGATTGGAAAGGGGGAGGCAGTGGTGGATGATGTTCTTACAATTATTCTTTAAATTTCACTTCCTAATAAAGGGTCTAGAAAGAAAAGAAGAACTACAGATGGCCCACCTGCATCTACAGGAACACCAAGAGACTATTGAAGAACTCAGAAGAACCATTTCTGAGAAGACAGCTCAGATAGTAAATATTCAGAAGAACTTAGAAAAATCCGGAACTGAACTGCAAGAAAAGGTTTGTCCTTCCTTCTTTCCATCCTTTCTTTTTCTTTCCCTTTTCTTTCTCCTTTGAAGGAAAGATAGGTAGTGAATGGGTTATAATTAATTCATTTATTGAGTAATATTTGTTGAGTTTTTAATGTATCGGGTACAGTCCTGGATTATAGAAATAAAGTGGGAACAAGGTGGACAGATCCTCTGCAGTCATAGAACTTATTTTGTAGTGGAAAGAGATTATCAACAAATAAGCAATCAAATGAATAGGATAATTTACGATAATAACAAATGCTATGGAGAGAATGAAACATACACTAGACCAACCTATGTTAAAAGCCTGTTGTGTGCTCAGTATTGAGACTGTGGATATGAATAAGACATTGCTCTTTTTCCCCAATATGAGCATATAAAAAACATTCTCAATTCCAATTTGATAAATGCAGAAATATGACAGTAACATTAGTGATCATGGAAAGAGGAAATCAATCTTTACACATAAAAAATTTGTTAAGTAGCATTAAAATTAATCTGAGAATGGGGCCATTCATTTATTGGGATATAATCTGCTCAGCTCTGAATTTTCTCCTGTTGTATTTGAGAACTAATATAGAAATGAATCAGTGAAATGGAACTAGTATAGCAATGAATCAGAACTAGTATAGAAATGAATCCAGAATCACTGCAGATGGTGACTGCAGCCATGAAATTAAAAGACTCTTACTGCTTGGAAGAAAAGCTATGACCAACCTAGACAGCATAATAAAAAGCTGAGACATTACATTGCCAACAAAGGTCCATCTAGTCAAAGCTATGGTTTTTCCAGTAGCCATTTATGGGTATGAGAGTTGAACTATAAAGAAAGCTGAGCACTGAAGAATTGATGCTTTTAAACTGTGGTGTTGGAGAAGACTCTTAAGAGTCCCTTGGACTGCAAGGAGATCTAACCAGTCCATCCTAAAGGAAATCAGTCCTGAATATTCTTTGAGAGGACTGATGCTGAAGCTGAAACTCCAATACTTTGGCCACCTGATGCAAAGAAGTGACTCATTTGAAAAGACCCTCATGCTGGGAAAGATTGAAGGCAGGAAGAGAAGGGAACGACAGAGGATGAGATGGTTGGATGGCATCACCAACTCATGGACATGAGTTTGGGCAAGCTCCAGGAGTTGGTGATGGACAGGGAGGCCTGGCATGCTACAGTCCATGGGGTTGCAAAGAGTTGGACGTGACTGAGCAACTGAACTGAACTGATAGAAATTAAGCATGCAGCTGATTGGATTAATAATTTATTGGTAAAGTGTACTTTGGGTATAAACTGGAGAAGAAAGAAAATTATGACAGAATATGACTAGCAGTCATGAATAGTTTGAGTAGGAATCAAGGGAAAGTGAGTAAATAGGAGATTGTGGTCCATGGTAGGCCATGAAGGTTTAAAATCACTTCCGTTGCTATGGAGAATATCCTCGTCTTTTCCCTTTAAAAATTATGACAACAATGTCTAGATAGTACCCTTAGTATTATATGAATATCACAAGATCCCAGTGCTTCATGAGGAACGGGAGCTACTTCCTAATGTGAAAGAAATCACTGCTACTCAGGAAGCAATGGATGAACCAGAGCTGTTGAAAGAACAATCCAAACCAAAGATTCAACAACACTAGCAAGAATAGAAATGGAAAGTCTCAGGATGGCTGCAAAACTTCAAGAAAGTCACAAGGAAATAAAATCTCTCACTAAGGAAACAGAATATTAAAATGACGATAGAAGCACTTTAGATTGAATGTGACCAACTGAAGAGATGAGAGAAACTTTGGCTAAAGTATGTCTCATCCTTTCCTCCCATTTAATAAGTGTTTTATATTTTATAAGTGAGAAAGAGAGCATTCATAGTTATAATATTCCTACCAGTTTTCTTTAAGTGTCTCTTAATTACGAAGTGATTGGAAATAGAACAACTAAAAACTGCTCATAAATACTAAGAAACTATGGATAATGAAGGAAAATGTTTCAGGGAAGAGACTTGTTTTCTTAAGTATTGAAAATGATTTAGAAAAAGCAGTGTTAAATTACAGGAAAGGATAAAGTCAAAAACACTGTTTTCTTTCTGTGTTTAAACTTATTTCTCCAGCATCCCATAGGCATTACCATTTCCCTCACCGATCCAGTCAGAAATCTGAGAATCAACCCTACTACTATCCCTTCCTCCCCACTCCCTCTATAATCCAAGAATCAAAACCTTGTCGATTTTAAGGCATGTGCCTATGTGTGAAATCCTCCCACTCTTCTCCATATTCTGTCATAATTTTCTTCTCCAGTTTACATCCAAAGTACACTTTACCAATACCCTAATCCAAGCCAGGATTATTTCTCTCTGGCTTTCCTGCAATAGCCTCCTAACTGGTCTCTCCATTCATTTCATACTTCTGTAATTCATTCCCCATTCTGTGCCAAGGTGATGTTTCTCCTTAAAACTTTTTAATAGCTTATTATTGCTCTTGAAATACAGACTAGTGTCTGTATTTCACATGATCCTGGATCCCAGACCTTGCTGGTTTCTACCCCTGTTTCATCTACTCTTCCTCCTGTTCATTGTGCTCAGGCAACTCTATAGTCTATTGCTCTTCCACGTCTCACAGCTTTCAGATGGTCTGGTCTTCCTTCCTGTAGTATTTCCATACTCCTCTTTGCCTAACAACTGCTCTCAGCCTTTAGATCTCAACTGAAGCTTTCCATCCCCCAGGAAGCCCTTCCTAATCACTCAGAATAGATTAGGTTTACCACTGGTACCCTGAAATAACCCACCACCTCTGTTTGGTTAAGATTTGATATAATATGTATTTTTCCTTCTAAAATGTGTAAGTCTCAAAAAGGCCGATCATGTAAAGTCTCATTTACCATTTCATCTCCAACTTCTAATATTATAGGATACTGACAACACAGTGAATATTCAATAAATGTGTTAAATATCTGAATGATGGAAGAGTGGGTGAGAGGAAATATTGTTCTGGAAATGAGCCATTAAATCCCTGATTTAATTGTTTTAGAAAGCATCCTTGTTTCTTTTCCCCAAAAATGAAGTAAAGTATCTCTGGGTATCAACTGTATCATTTTATGATTCTCTTTAGATCCAAACATCTCAAGACAAACAAGAACAGTCCTTCGATATGAAAGAAAAGGACAGTGAGACTAAGAAATTAATGAATGAGATTGAGCAATTGAAGGAGCCATTCAAAGATGCAGCACTACTAAAGCTAGAAATGGAAAAGCTCGAATTGTCTGAAAGACTTCAAGAAAGTCATGATGAAGTGAAAGCTGTAGCTAAGGAGAGAGCTGACCTTCAGAGGCTACAGGAATTTCTTCAATCTGAAAAGAGCCAACTCCAAGAAAACTTAAGAGAAATGACAGCTAAAGTATGTGTCATTCATTTTCATGTGTGTGTGTGTTAATATTCTGTAAGCAAATATGTTGGTAAAAACTAAACCTTTGGGGAAAAGGAATTCGTCACCATGTAATGATTATAATGTTTTCAAATTTTCTTGCAATTTCCTTTAATAATAAAGCAACTAGAAACTGAAGAGAAACTTAAAGTTGCTCACTGTCACCTAAAAGAACAAGAGGAAATTATCGGTAAACTGAGAGTGGATCTATCAAAGAGAGAAACTGAAATATCACATATTCAACAGGAATTAGAAACCACAAATGATAAATTACAGAAAAAGGTAAAATGGGAGTAAAGGAACAGGGGAAGCAAATTTAAGGGAGGTAGCTAACTAGATTACAAAGACTACTGTTTACTTACTAAATTGTTTTAGAAAGCATCCTAAATTTTTTTCCTTAAAAAAAATATATATACATATACATATATAAGCACATTTTTATGTGTGTTTGTGTGCAAGTATATTTTTGGCTTTTTCTTTTTTAGACTCAAGAGCTTTATGAGAAACAGTTTATTACTGTCAAAGAAATCAGTGAGACTCAGGAAAAAATGAGTGAACTGGAACAGTTAAAGGAACACCTCAAAGCCAAAGACTCATCACTACAAAGAAAAGAAAGTGAGAGGCTCAAGTTGACTGAAAAACTTCAAGGAAGTCAAGAAGAATTAAAAACCATAATTAAGGAAGAAGATGAACTGGAAAGGGTACAGGAGGCCCTTCAAAAGGAAACAGACCAACTCAAAGAAAACACTAAAGAAATTGTAGCTGATGTAGGTTTCCCTCTTTTGATGTTTTTTGGTTATAAAAGTAGTGTTAAGGTGATAATGATGATGTTCACTATTAAGTTAGATTAATTTTCCTCGAATCATAAAGGAACAGAAAATCAAAGCAGAACTAAAAGCTACTTATATCCTTCTGAAGGAGTACCAGGAAACCATTAATGCATGGAATAGTTCAGAGAAGACAGATCAGGGAACAAATATCCAGAGAGGTTTAGAGAATTCAGATACTGACAGGCAAATGTAGGTCTCATATTGTTTAGAAAATGACATCCTATTATTGTGTTCTTCATATCCCTTAAGGAAGAAAATAATACATACGTTAAACTAAAATATGAAGATGATTGGCATAATTTTAGAAACAGTTGTTTTTCCTAATATTTTCTGCCTATGTCCTAACTTGCTTTATAATTTTCACAGATTCAAGAACTTCAGGAAGAAGAACATCAACTTCTTGAGATGAAAGATGTCAGTGAGACTTGGGAAAAAATATGTGAAATGGAAAACTTGAAGAAGCAACTTGAGGCCCAAAAGTCAACTCTAGAAAATACAGAATGGGAGAACATCAAGTTAACTCAGAGACTCAATGAAAATATTGCAGAAATAAGATCTGTTACAAAAGAAAGAGATGACCTTAGGAATATGGAGGAGACTCTCAAAGTAGAGATAGACCAGCTCAAGGAAAACCTAAGGGAAACAATGAGTAGAGTGAGTTACCATCTTTCACCCAACTTGTAAATGTGAAATCGTGTCCTAAAAGAACTGTGATTGATAGAGTTGGTGGAGATGTAAAAATGGTCCAACCGTTGGGGAAAACTGGAGGGATGGATATGTGGTGGTGGTGGTTGTTCAGTCTGACTCCTTGCGACCCCGTGGACTGCAACATGCCAGGCTTCCCTGTCTTTCACCGTCTCCTGGAGCTTGTTCAAACTCATGTCCATTGAGTTGATAATGCCATCTTACCATCTCATCCTCTATCATTCCCTTCTCCTGCCTTCTATCTTGCCCAGCATCGGGGTCTTTTCCAGTGAGTTGGCTCTTCAAATCACATGGCCAAAGTATTGGAGCTTCAGCTTCAGCATCAGTCCTTTCAGTGAATATTCAGGGTTGATTTCCTTTAGGATTGACTAGTCTTGATCTCCTTGCTGTCTGAGGGACTCTCAAGAGTTTTCTCCAACACCACAGTTCAAAAGCATTAATTCTTCTGCATTCAGCCTTCTTTATGGTCCAATTCTCATATCCATACATGACTACTGGAAAAAACATAGCTTTGACTATACAGACTGTTGTTTGCAGTAACCCCCAAAATCCAGTTATTGCTGTTTATCTGCACACATTAGCATACTTGTGCAAAGATGTTTATAGACAGATATTCATTGCAGCAAGTTGCAATAACAAAATTAAGCAACCCCCCTCACCAATAGGAAAATCCTCACTGTCCATTAGACTGGTTGAACAAAAATATAGCACATTCAGACCATGGAATACCAGCACATAGGTAAAAAATGAGATAGAGCTGATTAAAAAGTTTCCGATGGGAAAAAGGAGTATTTAGAATATACTGACATCCAGAAGTTACTTTCAGAGGATGAGAACTGAGAGGCCCAAGGAGGAAGGGGAAATTTTTACTTCTTACCCTATGCCTTTCCTACATATTGTTGAATTGTATTATTCTGAATGTATTATTTTTCTTTCTCTAATAATAAAGGACCTGGAAAGACAAGAGGAACTAAGAATTGCCCAGATGAATCTGAAAGAGCACAAAGAAACTATCGATAAACTCAGAGGAATTGTTTCAGGGAAAACAGATGAAATATCAAATATCCAAATGAATTTAGAAAACACAAATACGGCCTTAAAAGCACAGGTATTTCTTATAATATCTAAGTGAGAGTTTGAATCAGGTCTTTTGTGTTATAAAACAGGGTATGAGTTGTCAAATATTGAAGATAAGTAGAGATTTTCCTATTTAATTTAGAAACTATTTTTTAACTTTCTCTCTGTATCTATCTATATCCTAACTTACTGTTTGATTATCTCAAGGTCCAAGAACTTCAGGAGAAAGAACATCAACTTCTTAAGGTGAAAAATGATCTCAGGGAAAATATGTATCAAACAGAGCAATTGAAGAAGCAATTAGAGACTCAGAATTCAATCCTGGAAAGCATAGAAACAGAGAAGTTAAGGCTGACTCAGAAACTCCATGAAAATGTTGAAGAAATAAAATCTGTTACTGAGGAAAGAGATGACCTAAGAAGAATGGAGGGAACCCTCAAAATGGAGCGAGATCAACTCAGGGAAAGCCTCAGAGAAACAAAAGCTAAAGTAAGTTACACTCATTCCTCTTGCCAGCAATTTAATATGATGTTTTCCTTATATCAGTGAACCCTTCTTTGAAATGAGTGGTACTTTTGGTGAGAGTTAACAGGATACCACCTTTTAGGCAGGTAATTTGGTATTATTTTTGAAAATTTTAAATTCTGTAACCAGCATTTTCTTTATGGGCTTTACCCTACATGTACATTTGCTCAATTGTTAAGATAAAGAAAAAGCAAATATGTGTGCGTGTGTGTGTATTCATAACACAAACATATAAGCATACATACCATAAAGTTGTTCGTTACAGCAATTTGTGATTTTAAAAAAGATAGGAAATAACCTAAATGTGCATCACAAGGAAACCGAATAAATATATGCAATATGTCCCAGGGGTGGAGAAGGAAATGGCAACCCACTCCAGTATTCTTGCTTGAAAAATCCCATGGACAGAGGAGCCTGGTGGGCTACAGTCCATGGGTACAGAGAGTGGGCCACGACTGAGCACATGTCCAGGTAGCACAGTGGGAAAAGAATCCACCTGCCAATGCAGGAGATGCTGGAGATACAGGTTCAATGCCTGAGTTGGGAAGATCCCCTGGAGGAGGAAATGGCAACCCAGTCCAGTATTCTTGCCTGGGAAATCCCATAGACAGAAGACCTGCTGGGCTACAGTCCATGGGATCGCAAAGAGTTGGACACGGCTGAGCGACTGAGTGTGCGCATACAGTATATATGCAACCCCTAAAAAACGAAATAGATTTGAATGTTCTAATATGAAAGCCCAAAGTAAACCTTAGGGGGAAAAGCAGGTTGTAGAAGAGCACATGTATAGCATGCTCGCCTCTGAAAAATGTGAGTACACTGTGGGGAGGTGAGGCCAGGGGAAGGGAAAACCTACAGTTCTCTAACAATCTCAAAGATGTGGAGGAAGAAATAAGAAATTTATCATTTTTACTAAGAAAATATCGCTTTCATTAAAAAGAAAGTAGTTAACACTAAGCTATGTTGTTTTTTGTGTTTTTTTTTTTCCTATTAAGGATCTGGAAAAACAAGAAGAACTAAGAATAGCTCACTTGCATCTGAAGGAGCACCAGGAAATTATTGATAAACTCAGAGGGATTGTCTCTGAGAAGGCAGAAGAAATATCAAATATGCAAATGGATTTAGAAAATTCAGATGCTAAATTACAAGAAAAGGTATTGAGGGGGTCATGGGGCTTATATGTTCGAATACCCGATATATTCCTAGAATAAAAAGTAATACCTAAAATCCTTGAGGGATATAAAACACTTCAGCCACATTAGAAAGCAGCTTGGTAGTTTCTACTAACCCTGACCCATATACCTGCTTGTGGCCCAGAATTTTCTCTCCTTGGGTATGTACCTAAGGAAAAAGATGCATTCTTCCACATAAAGACATATAGGAGTGCTCACAGTAGCTGCAATCATAATTGCGAAGAACTGAAAGCAACCCATATGCCTATCAACAGGAGAATCGATATTTACATTGTGATGCGTAAGTTTAAAAGTAGGCAAACGAGCTTATGTTTGCCACAGGGTAAGAGTGAGGGGAAAGGATAGTTAGGGAGTTTGGGATGGACTTGTGCACACTGCTATATTTTATTTTATTTTATTTTATTTTTATTTATTTTAATTGGAGGTTAATTACTTTACAATATTGTATTGGTTTTGCCATACATCAACATGAATCCGCCACAGGTATACACTGCTGTATTTTAAATGGATAACCAACAAGTTCTTATTGTATAGCACAGGGAACTCTGCTCAGTGTTATGTGGCAGCCTGGACGGGAGGGGAGTTTCGGGGAGCATGGATACATGTTTATGTGTGGCTGAGTCCCTTTGCTGTCTACCTGAAACTGTCAGAACATTGTTAATCAGTTTTACTCCAATATAAAATATTTAAAAGACAACAAATAAAATTTTTTAAAAAGCAGACAAACTGATCTGGGATGAAAAAGGTCAAAATAGTGATTTGTTCTAGGAAGAGCACACAGGTAAAGTAAGTGTTCTATATTTTGATCTGAGTTTTAGTTATATAGCTGTCTGCATATGTTGAGTATAGCTGAGCTGTATACATGTAAGATTATATGTAGTCATGTATATTATATCACAAAAGACACTAAATCCTGTATGAAATTATACAGCACATTAATGAGTAAAATGGGATAACTATTGTCTTAATCAGTTTAGAAACTATTCTTAATCCTTCCCTAAAAAATTTCCAATTAATCCTAACATGATTATCTTAAGGTCCAAGAACTGAAAGCAAATGAACAGAGACTTTTTAAGTTAAAAGAAGAAATTAGTGAGACCAAGAAAAAAATGTGTGACATTGAGCAACTGAAGAACGAATTTAAGTGCCAGAGTTTAACTATGAATAAAATAGAAATGGAGAACTTAAACTTGGCTCAGAAGCTTCATGAAAACCTTGAAGAAATGAAATCTGTAATGAAAGAAAGAGATAACCTAAGGGGACTGGAAGAGACCCTCAAACTGGAGAGAGACCTACTCAAGGCCGACCTGCAAGGAAGCACAGCTAGAGTGAGTTGTCCTCCTCCTTCCTGCCAAATACCTGTTTTTATTCTAAGAAGTTTGAAAATAATTGATGCTATTCATGAAAATTTAAATGTTATAACCTTTCAGGGAGACAGTTTGACAATAGTATTTTAAAAATCTATCAACAGAGACATTTGCTACAGCAGTTTCACTTGTAGGAATTTATCCTACCAGTATATCCACATATACGGGCAGAAATACAACCACATTCA
>NW_011494835.1:3872404-3918306 GCF_000754665.1 Bison bison bison
GTGGTGAACAAAATCAGAAACAACCCAAGTGTCTGTCAGTAAGGCACTGGATAAGTGGGGTTCGTCTGTATAGTGGAAAACTAAGCATAAGAATAGGACACTCTTTACATGATACTGACTTAGAAAAATATCCAGATGGTACGAAATGTGGAAAATAAGTGGCTGAGTTGAGCATGTTACAGGACTGGGATGGGTGGGGCTAGGGTCAGGGCCTTAGACTGTATGTCCTTCTGAACTATTCTAATTTGGCAGTGGCATGTTGGTTATTTCTAACTATGAATATGTATTTTTTAAGATTTGGTTTAGCTAGTTCATTGTTAAGAAAAGGTAATCTGCCTTAGGTCATATTTCTCAATTTCTTCTGATAACAAAGGAACTGGAAACACAAGAACAACTAAAAATTGCTCATATCCGTTTGAAAGAACACCAAGAAACTATTGATAAATTGAGAGAGAGAGTTTCAGAAAAGACGTTTCAGGTTTCAAATATTCAAAAGGACTTAAATAAATCAAAAGATGAATTTCAGAAAAAGGTATGTGTTGTTTTGTTCTTTGAGGGAACATGTGCATGCTAAGTCACTTCAGTCGTGTCCAGCTTTTTGCGACCCCATGGACTGTAGCCTGTCCACGGGATTCCCAGGCAAGAATACTGGAGTGGGTTGCCATTCCCTTCTCCAGGGGGTCTTCCTGATACAGGGATTGGACCCTGTGTCTCTATGTCTCCAGCATTGGCAGGCGCATTCCTTACCACTAGCACCACCTGGGAAGCCCCTAACTCTGGGGGAATAACTGTCCAAAATTATTTATGAAATGAGAAAGGACATAGGTACAGATATGTCTGTATAAATATATACGTATGTATACCATAAATAGACACTCTTTTACTTTCTTTAAGGAATTCTGTTTGTATTCTAACTTGTTTTATAATTATGTCAAGATACAAGAACTTCAAAGAAAAGAGCTTCAACTTCTTAAAATGAAAGAAGATGTCAGTAAAACTCATAAAAAAGTGAATGAAATGAAACAATTGAAGAAGCAGTTTGAGGCCCTAAGTTTATCTATGCAAAGTGTGGAAATGGATAATTTGCATTTGACTAAGAAACTTTATGAAAGCCTTGAAGAAATAAGAATTGTAGCTAAAGAAAGAGATGAGCTGAGACAGATAAAAGGGTCTCTCAAAATGGAAAGGGACCAATGCAGAGAAAAATTAAGAGACCTGATAGCTAGAGTGAGTTCAGAATCATTCCCTATCTAGTAACTATGAGAATCAAGCTTTTTTTGGAAAGCGTGACAATATTTTGTTGTGTATTTATGTCTACAAACAGTAAAGGATAATGAAGGAAACTTAACTATAGTTTTCACACAAATAGAAAATGCAGTTTTAAAAAGAAGCCAAAATATTATTCAGGAAATACCACATTTTTTGTTGTTACGAACTTTTTAAAATAGAAGTATACTATATATACAGTATTATATGTTGTAATATACAGTATAGTGATCCACAATTTTTAAAGAGTATACTCCATTTATAGTTACTGTAGAATATTATCTGTTCTCCATACTGCACAGTATTTCTGGGTAGCTAATTTTATACGTAATAGTTTGTACTTCTTAATCCCTTAGCCTGGTATTGTCTCTTTCCCCTTCTCTCTCCCCTCTGGTAACCACTAGTTTGTTCTCTATATTTGTGAGTTTGCTTCTTTTTTGTTAAATTCATTAGTTTGTTATATTTTTTAGATTCCACATGTAAGTGATATCATACAATATTTGTCTTTATCAGGCTTATTTTACTTGGCATAATACCCTCCAAGTCCATCCATGTTTTTTGTAAATGGCAAATTGTAGTTCCTTTTTTGTGGCTGAGTAATATTCCATTGTGTACGTGTTCCACATCTTCATCTATTCATCTGTTGATAGATATCTGGGTTGCTTCAGCATCTTGGCTATTGTAAATAGTGCTGCTGTGAACATTGGGGTACATGTATCTTTTCAAATTAGTGTTTTTGTTTTGTTTTGCAGTGTTTTGTTTTGTTTTGCAAATTTGTTTTGCAAATTACAAACTAGAGTAATTCTCTAGTTTAAAAAAAAAAAACAAAAAATGTTAAATAAAGCAGACTATTTCCTTCACTGTAGTTTTTTAAAGGATTTCTAAGCCAAGTAATCGCATTATTCTCAGTGGAGAAATATTTGAAGGATTATAAAAGATTAAATATTTGAAGGATTTATAAAAGATTAAATATCTCATTTCTGTGCTTCTGCCTGGTAGAGTTTTAAACATAGGCTCTTGTTAGTGAGTTTTGAAGGAAAAAAGACAAGTATAAATAAGGAAGTTCTTGTAATATGTATTTATAAATATTCACATATGTTAAAGAACCTGAGTCACTCTATAAAATTCAGATGAATAAGAAATTGTATAAAATCTATAAAAAATCTTTTTTATTCTCATATTTCATTTTCATGTTCATCATTATCTTCTAGTAAAGAAATAGTGGAAAGTAATATCATTTGTAATCTCAGTAGAAATATCAGACACTTGGAAATCATCTTTAGTGGGCCCTAACTAAATTTATAAAGAGACGAAATGTATTCAATAAATATTTATTGAACAATATTTTATTTTGCACTTTTAATCAGAAATACAAAATATAAACAGGGTATGAATTTTCTGTTCCAAGGTTCTGGAAAGAATATATCAGTAGGACTTAGAGCACCATAAGTAATATACTTGGTTTTGCTTGCATATCGAGTTGGCAGCAGTGATTCTAAGGCAGAAATTTGGAAGAGTAGGAACCAGGAAATATATCTAAAATCCAATTTTCAACTATAAGTAGTAAAGGAACAGTTCCTATCTTCCAAAATTATGTGGTTTTGCCACTTTTAGCGATGACTTGAGGTCACTCAAGACTTACTGATACTGTTATTTATTTTCTGAGTATTTTTAAGACTACTTTAAGTTAGATGTGTTATGTTTAATTCTATTATAGAAAAGATATTAAAATGTAGTCAAAGTATATGATTAGACATATGTGAATATAGTTACAGCTGAAGTCTTGCTGATTTCTTTCTATCAAAGCAGGATCAACAGAACCACCAAGAGGTAAAATATGAAAAAAGGTTACTATGTGATGGAAACCAACACCTGATAGGAAGCCTGAGAGAAAAGTGCTGTAGGATAAAAGTAAGTGTTCTCCTGTTAAAGTTACAAATGAATATTTGTACGCTTCCAGAGGTCTAATGTGGATTGAATAGATAATGCTCAATACTTTTCTAAACTTTATAATCTAGCACTAGTATGTACATGTATACATAGATACACGCATACACCACACGCGCAAAACAGAGGAGTTTGTGATTATCAGGCTTCACTGGAAAGGTGGTATTTGAGCAAATGCCTGAAAGAGGTAAAGGATCAAGCCACACAGGCCTGTATCCAGGGAAAGAGCAGTGTAAGCGGAGGGAACAGCAGGTACAAAGGTTGCTTGGTGGGTTCCAAGGTCTTCAGGAAGGAGGACAGCCAGTTAGAAGTGAGGTCTGGAGTTAATGAGGAAGAGGCAGGCTGTGGGGCTTCCAGCGGACTGCGGGCTTACTCTGATTAAGATGGAGATCTCTTGAGAGAGACATGATCTGACTTAGATTTTAAAGAAATGGCTCTGTTAGGTTGAAAATGAGTGGAAGCGGGAGGACAATTGAAAAACTAATTCCAGTAATCCAGGCAAAGGTGATAGTGGCTCAGCCCAAAGAGGGAGCAGTGGAAGTGCTGAGAAAGTGTTGGATTCTGAATATATACTAAGGGTAAAGCCAACAGGACTCTTGTCACCCCTGTTAAAATGCAGTCCCTAAAAACTGTTTGTGTTGCTTATGGCTATATCTCTTAGCACAGTTTCCAACAGAAATCAGCATTGAGAATGCCTTTTTTAAAAGTACAATGAATGGCATATAGTGCTGCTCCATGCCATAATATGATTCATTCTAAGACTAAAGGCAGCATCCCCCCTGCAACACCCACAGATTAATGAACATCTATCTAGCTTTTCCTTGAATTATTTTAAAAAAAATTCATTGTGGTCAGCAGCCCCTTCCATAATTTAACACCCTGAACATGTTGTTTATTACATGATTGTAGCAACTTGATGTTCCTCCACCTGTACTCTCACCAAGGGCTCACCTGCCTGGACTTTCATCATTTGTATTTATGGGCTCAGACTCATTGTCTTCCATATGCAGGCACTGTACTTACCTCATGAGATAGGTTTCATTGTTCCATTTATAAACAAACTGAGGCTCAGAGGAAGTTTAGTGGTTGCCCAAGTTCACATAGCTAATAAATTAGTAGAATAAGGATTTGAAATCAAGTCTGACAAAGTGTAAAACTTGGGCATAGAAGCATTTTTACAAATATAATTTTTACTTCCTTTAAAATAATATCCATATATTTTGTAGATTGCATATATTCTGGTATCATTTAATATTTGATCCCCTAGAAAACTCTGTGGCAGTTATTGTAATCTCATTTTATAGTGGTGAAAATGGCTCAGTGTTTCCCCAGTCAGCGAGTGGCAGAGCTGGAATCTAAACTCAAATTCTGATAAAAGGTTAGAAAACTTAGACTCTAGGCAAATAATAGAAATGTGTGAAGAAGCTCCACCAAATTGACAAATAATTAGTTTGATTCTTGGTCACGTATCTGCTCACTCATACTGCCCACTGTAAATATAAAACAGCATTCAGACTTGAGCTACAATACATACTAGATTGAATTCACTCAAATTTCCCTTCAGACTTTATATAAACAAATGCTCCTTCAAATCATGGATGTTCAAAAGACCAAAAGAAAATGCATCAAATGATAACAATGATTGTTTCTGATTTTCTTTGTTATATTTGTTTAATTTTTAAAAAATTTCCACAGTAATTTTTATAATCCAAAATCAATAATAAGTTTCCTTTTGTTTTTTAAACACAAACATCATAATTTATTTTCCTCCTACAAGAAGTAGTAAATCTTTTTGTTGCAGTTCTAGGGCTGGGACTATTTCTTGTTAAATTAGTACATTGAATAAATTCTAATTTTCTTTAGGAGCTTCTTAAGAGATACTCAGAGATGGATAATCACTATGAATGTTTAAATAGATTGTCTCTTGACTTGAAGAAGGAAATTGAAACCCAAAAAGAGCTTTCAATTAGAGTAAAAGCAAACCTCTCACTTCCATGTCCACAAACCAAACAAATCCAGAAACTTCTCACTGCAAACCAGAGGTGTTCCATGAAATTTCATAGAGTCGTGATGAAACTTCAGGTACCATCTTTTTAAGTAATATCTTTGTAAATACTGCTGTAAATTTCTATTACTAACGTGTGTAAGTCCTACCTTGAAAGTTGGCCTGTCGTGCTGCAGTCCATGGAGTTGCAAAGAGTCCTCAGACACAGCTTAGCAATAAACTTTTACTTTTTTCACTTTTTGAGAGTTAGCATATTCACTATTAAATTGAAGATTGCATGGGTCTAAGAACAGTGTGTGCAAGACCCTCAGTGCACCTAGGACCTGTTTATTCAACAAAACCTGAGCTTTGCCTGTGGACCTAGACACTGTCCAGGTATTTGGGAGACAGATGTGAATAGCATCTCAAGAACCTCATAGTGAGTGAAGCAGACATATAAACAGGTAATAAGCATTGTTATAGAAGTATATTTAGATTGTATGACATACCAGATAAAAAGTTAGAGAAGATAAGACTGTAGTGGAAGACAGGCTTAAGCGATAAAGCTTGGAGTTCATTTTGTAGATGAGGCAGAGCCATTGGATAGTTATTTTAAGGTGCTGGCAGTGGCATGATCAGGTTATTATTTTAGATACTTCCCTATAGACAAAGAGGAAATGAGTTTGTGGCCAGAAACAGTTGCACTGGATCCAGATAAGCTGTAACAAGTGACATTCCTACTAGGGAAGGATTCTTGGGATGGAGGGGACAAACCTGTGACAGCTCGAGATAGTAGTCCATGTGATTGATGGTCGAGGTAAGGGAGAGGAGTTTAAAATGAGAATCAAGGTTCAGGTTTAGCCAGGTTTGTAGACAGTGTTACCATTAACAAATAAAGAGGGGAAAGAGATTAGGTGTTCAGTTTGACATGTTTTGAGGTAGAAATACCTGTGACAGAGTGTTTAAGAAGAGAGACCAAGTAAACATTCAGTTGAGAGTCTGAGACTTGTCAGGAGAAATGTCAGGACTAAAGCTATAGATTTGGGATTCATATAGGTGATACATTGCACAACATCTGTGAGTAACATCACCCAGATTCTTCAAGAGACAGTAGCAGAAAAGAGCAGCTTATGGGTTCAAGGTTAGAAAAAGTCAAAGTGATGGAAGAGAACCAAGCAAAAATGCTATCACTGAAGTCAGTGAAAGAGTCTGCCAAAGATGAAGTGGGCAAGAGGGCAGATGTGTCAGCTGGCATAAGGACTGAAGAGATCCCCCCAATTTGTTGATAATAGAGCTCACTGGTGACCTCTGTCAGACTGGTTTTAGTTGAGTGGTTAAGGAAGAGGCCAAATTACAAGAGATTAAGGAATGGTGGAAGTTAAGGGAAGTGGAGAACTGGTATCTGGCCTTCCTGTTTGGTAAATTCCCCTGCAGGCCCTGATACTCTTCCACAAACCCTGGCAATTGGATATCCAGAACTTACTAAAGAGATCCATGCAGCATATGATATTCAAATTATTATCATCTTAAAGCCAGACATCTAAATATACTTGACAAGTAAATCTTGTGACATGTCATACCCATTTTTGTTACCCGGTCAAGGCAGGCAGAAGATGTTGAAAATGATCTCAGGTATCTAGCCGGGAAACCTGGGTGGTTGATGATATAATTAACCAAAAAGAGGATAATAGACATAGATGGGTTTCTAGGGAAAGTAATCATGTACATTTTAAGCCTATTGAAATTGAGGTGATTGTAGGACACCTATGCAGTGTATTGCAGGAGGAAGTCAAAAATATAGAACTAGAGAGAGGCCTGGAAGTTATTCTCCCAAGTTGCTGAGAAGAGAAAATTCAGAGTAGAATGGCTCTTTCCACATTCCTCACTTAACCAGGGAACATAGATAAACAAGAGATGCCATCCTGCCTCATAGTCTCAGGGGTCTAAAGCTTCATCTAAACATGATACAAGTTTCATTTCCCAATTTGTTTTATGTTTCTCTGCAAGTATGTGCTAAGCTATGTTGCAAGGACAAAGGAAGAACAACATGAATCCATCAATAAATATGAAATGGCTTTTATTGATGAAGTGGAAAAGCAAAATGAACTGCTAATGAAAATACAGCACCTTCAACAAGATTATGATGTACCACCCGGAGAATCAAGAGACCTCAGATTGAACCAGAGCTTGGATCTACATATCGAGGTATGATTTGTTTAAAATGGGTTTAAGTAGATGTCAAGCCTTTTATCAAGTTGAAAAGTACCTTTGCATATATTTAGAGTCATTTTTACTTACCAAAAAATAAAAAATCAGTTGCAGAATGACAGCTGGCGAGGTGTGAAGAGTGCCAGATAATAGTGTAGCGTCCTTTCAGAACCCCAAAGATATAGAAAAATAGATGTAATATCATCAAGTGGGAATTCATGGAACCCCAGAATAAGTTTCCAAATGCCTTCTGAAACTCCCTAGATCTGTGACTGGGAGTCAGAAACATTTTCATTACAACTCCACATGAAGTGTCCTACTCAGCAGTATGAGGCCAGCATCCAATTTCCAATACCATGTGCAGCCTGTTATGTGCACAGAAAGCAACATCCAGAGACTGTTCATATATTGTGATAATTAGTCACAGATGTATAGTTTTGAGGGGCTTTAATTTGAGCAGGATTTGTAGACTTGCCTTTGTTACATAGGTTGTACTGCCAAAATTTTATTATCAATAACTAAGGTTTTAAACTAAAATTATATTTACTTTAAAATATTAAGAATAAAGTTCAGTAAGGTGTTTTTCCCTTTTTATGATATTTAGATTAAAACTTTTCTAATGTTCAGGTGATTCAATGCTTATTTTTCACAGGAAATTCTTAAGGACTTTTCAGAAAGTGATTTCCATAGCATAAAGACTGAATTTCAGCAAGTATTAAGTAATAGAAAAGAAATGACTCGGTTTCTGGAAGAGTGGTTGAATGCTCATTTTGATATAGAAAAGCTTAAAAATGTCATCCAGGAAGAAAATGATAGTATTTGTCAAGTGAATAACTTGTATCATAAGAAAATAACGGTAAGTAGTAATTTTCTTGTGCTACCTCATTCTTCTTCTTGTTGTCTGCTTTAATTTTTCTACCTCATTTGTTTAAAAAAAATCTAAGAACAATTTAATTTTAAGTATTTTCTTAAAATTTATTTGCGTGTGCTTTGTGAAAAAAGTTGACTGCACAACATCTTCCTTAGGATAATTAAAGATATATTTATACTTGTCAAGAAGATAAAATCTTGCTGTGTAACAATCAATTTTTTACGCTCAAAATCCTCTTGCCATTTTCCTCTTTCTATTCTCATTTTGGGCTGCTTCTGTAGGAACTGAGCCTCTTTTCCAAGCAGCCCCCGACAATGTGAGCCCAGAGCCTATTTCAGGGCTACAGGCAACAGCTAGAGGAAACCCCTGGACAGCTAGTCAGCTGCTTCATTAGTAAGGCCGCACATGCTTCTCATCTCGGCAGTGTCACTGTCACATGCCCGGATCCTTCAGCTTTGATGTTCACACCGTGGTTTGTAATCATCGTTCCAAAGGTGACCAGCCCTAGGGAACAGATTCATAAGAACCAACATCGCTTTCAGACAGTTTGTTTCACCTTTTACTAATCAGAATATTCATTACCTAGAAAAATACACAGTAATGAGAACATTGCTTATTACTGCATGTAACCAGTGGAGAAGGAAATCGGTGGAAAAGGCACCCCACTCCAGTATTCTTGCCTGGGAAATCCCATGGAGAGAGGAGCGGGTGGGCTACAGGCCGTGGGGTCACAAGAGTCAGACCCAACTTAGTGACTAAACCACCATAAGTAACTGGAGCAGAGGGACCTGGATTAATGTTACAGCATTTAATATTAGTGTTATGTCTCTGTGTTTGGGTAGTTATTTCCAAACAAAGACTTTAACTTCATCTGGAAACAATACTTTAATCATATTGAAATATAGATAATGTTTCTAAAAAAAATAATTGCCTGTGACTGGATTGTTCATCCATCTGTTAAATAATCCAGGCTAGCAAAATAGTAAATGAGTTGTTTCAAAAAAAAAAAAAAATAGTTCACAGTCAATGGAGAAACGCATAGCCAGTGTTTGGATAAGGTAATCTCCACATATTTAAGTGTTGTTCTTGTAATGTTGAAGGCCCAGTTGTGATCAAAAAGTAGGAGTTCCTCCAGCAAGTTCCTACTGTTCTGCACAGGGAACTGTACTCGATATTTTGTAATAACTTGTAAGGGGAAAGATCTGAAGAAAAAGCAAGAGAGAATAGTGATAGAGGGAATCGCTTTTCTCTACACCTGAAACTAACACAGCATTGTAAATCAATTAAACTTCAATGAAAAAAGAAAGTAGGGACTCTTGCAGTGAGGACCAGCATGGATATGTGGCTTCTTCTAGCACCCTGAAAGAAGCAGCTGGTAATTCTATGTAGTGTGAGGTCCTAGTTGAGAGCCATGGAGCATCCAGGATGCTGGCAAGAACACAGCTAAGTTAGGATCCAACTCTGACAAACTGGCCGTAAAGCCACTCAGAAATATATGGGTGAGACCAATAAGGCATCCATGATGACAGCAAAAAGCACATCCCTTAGAAGTTAGGAGTAAAAGGATGATATGAGTAATTTCAGAGCCAGTTAGGCTTTGATGTAAAAGAAGATATTGATTGATCAGTATTCCCTGCACAGAAGTACAGGGTTTTCAGATTCATTACGAAAAGTCAGTGAATGATTTTCCCTATAAACACTGAGGTTTAGAATGAAAATAGCTTGTTCAGTTTACTGGGTATGTCCTGCTATTAGATGTCAGTTAATGTTCATGTATGATGTGGTATATGTCATAACGTGCATAAAAACTTTAACCTGCATAACTCTTCAGATTCTTCTTCGTATGTTAGTCGGGATCCAATACAGTGAGATTATCATCTTGCAAAGCAGTACAGGTGCTCTTCAGCTCTTACTGTTTTATTCTCATCACCAATATCCAAACGTCATTTGAAATTTCAGGAACTGATTTGAACCACAAAGAATGTTCACATTCTTTTAAAGTTCTTTTCTGGAGTGTGCTGAATAATAGGTGTCAACATATGCCTTGTCGTAGAACACTAGTATTTTCATAGTGTTTTCCTTTTTTTCTTTTATGTAATTCATTTCATTTTAGAGCTATAATGGTGTTTTTACAATCCAATAGGCTATAATGAATGAATTAACAGAGTTTGAAGAAAGAAATGCTACCATAGCCAAAGAATGGGAACACGATCTGAAATCAGTGAAAGAAAACAATCAAAAACTATTTAAAAACTACCAAACTTTGAAGCTCTCCCTGACCCCTGGTGCTCTTGTTAATCCTACTACACAAGACAGGAATCTTCATGTCACAACAAGAGCTACACAGCAAGTCACAGAGGTGTGTACTTTCTTAGATTTTTCAATTTGCAGTTTCATCAAAATCTTAAAATGCCTTTAACATTTTATATGACATTTATATATAACAGGTCTTACATAGCATTTCAGAGCAAAATTATAGTATTGAATGTGTTAGGGAACATGGGTTATCTTTGCATAGGTGTGATGGGCTTGTTTTTTTAAATAAAGTTCTATTGTGGCTATCATTCAGCTAATTAAACAGCTAGGTGTTATATAAGATCTTCCCTTTGGATTATGAAGCAGAAGTAACTCATAGCTTAATTTGATTACTAGATGCATACACCACTTAAAGTGTTGTTACCGTACAGTGTAAGCTTCCTAAATCTTATGACTTTCTGTTAAACTATAGTCTGTGTCTTTATACAAAACTAGTTTAAGGGGAAAGAGCAATTTAGGGTTTCTCTAATTATCATCAATGTCTTTCATATTGGTTAATGTTATAATCAAAATAAAAATGGAAGAGGCTAAAAATAGATTTTGTAAGCAGATTACCTGTGCAGAAGAATCAGTATGTTACTTGAATAATTCAATTACTTTACCCTTACTGGGACTCTGTAAAGCAAACATGGTATTTTATTTTATTATCATACAAAATGACTTAGAGGGGAACCCAAGAGTAAATTATAACTGGTCATTTTCACTGAAATAAACACTCATAATAAAACAACAGCCACTAGTTTAATAAATACCAGCGGAAACCAGAAGGCCACTAGTATACAGTAGATTGGTGTATTGATTACTGCAGACTTCAGTCAGCTGGCAGGAATTTGAAACCCATCCCACAAAGCAGTAAGATGAAGAAGCAGCAACCCAGGACATGCCTTATCAGATAAGAAGTCGTATGCTATTAGTTTGGAAATTATGCCAAATTAGAATAGTTTGGTAATGATATAGGAATAGAGAAGTAGAATAGTTTGGTAATGATTCAGAAATAAGTAAATAGAGCATTGGAACAGAACAAAATTCAGTACACTCAGGAAAGTTTGAGAATTTGTATATGATGATGGTTAACAATCAACTCAGTGAGGGAAAAATGATTTACTTAATATTTGATTCAGAACAACCAGCTTGACATCTGGGGAAAAAAAAATCTGGATTTCCACCTCACTCAAACAAAAATAAATTCTGGGTAGGCCAAAAAGAAATTATTTTCTGAGAAACCTGCATGTATATCTATGTGAATAATCTCATAAATATGAACAAACTTAGATATTTAAATTCCAGTATTTTTGGTACCTGGAAAAAAAAACTAGAAATCACCTAAATGTTCATTAGCAGATGATTTCCATGAAACAGGATGTATGTATCCATGAAAACAAATATGAGAGATCTACATAGATAGCATCACCAACTCAATGGACATTAATCTGAGCAAATTCCTGGAGAAAGGAATGGCAACCCACTCCAGTATTCTTGCCGTGGAGTGAATTCCACGTACAGAGGAGTCTGGCTGGCTACACCCATGGGGTTGCAGAGAATCGACCATGACTTAGCTACTGAACAGCAACAATGTGCATTGATAATGGAAAGATCTGGAAAATATATTGTCGAGTTTTTTTTTTTTTTTAATGCAGAACTATAGTATGTTCCTACTGTGTGTGTGACTGTTTTTATGAATTGAATATTCACGTATGCTTAGTTACACATAGAAAACTTCCAGAAGGATAGACCTGGAAGAGTCAATCAACTGGGGTACTGAGGTGGGGAAAGTTACTCTTCATCAGTTGTTCCATTATGCTTTTATTTTTCAAGTTCAAAACTAGATAATAAAAATAAAGGAAAAGACATATTAAAGAGCTAATTATCAACTCAAGTTGTGTTCATTTAAAATGTAGGTGCCTATTTAAAATGCTTGGTACCATGCTAACTAGTAAATAAACACTAAACCTTATAATGTAAAATCTGGGCATTTTTTAACTCAAAAAGTGTCAGCTTATAAATTAAAAAAAAATACATGTGTAAATTGGCATTTGGCTTCTCCTTCTCTTTATCCTTTGTTAATGCGATCTGTGAAAATGCTTACCTGTATATGATCATCTTTGTCTTAATTGTGACTGTCTTTATGGCAGACGTTAAACGTATACTTTTTCTAATAGAAAATTCAAGCTCTGGAAACATCACTCCGTGAAGCTAAAGAAAGTGCTGTGCATAAGGAGGGCAAGATTATGAAGATGCAGAAAGAACTTGAGATGACTAATGATGTAATAGCAAAACTTCAGCAGCAAGTTAATGAATCAAATAAACACCTTGAAAAAACAAAAGAAATGATCCAAGTGCTTCAGGTAATTTAACAATCTCATTTTACAAATATAAGAGTGGTTTTTTGTTTTTGTTTTTTTTTCTTTTACTGTTGAATTTGGCAGATGCTTTGGGACTCAGCTTTTACTTGAACTTTGTATTATCTATGCATATCTGAAGTTCAGGACTCAAAACTTTTAAAAAGCAAGTGACAACTTTGAAATGTAGGAATATATTTTCATCCAAAATGATTTTTATCTTCCTAAAAAAATGTTTTTAAGAGACATATAAATATTATTCTTTATATAAATATAAAATATATTTTTATATATATTTTATATATTTATATATATATATTTATATAAAATATAAAATAAAGTATATTTTTTTATTTTTCATAAAAAAGCTTCAGATCCAAATAATATTCTTTATTAGATAAGTACATTTTAAAAGTCTCTTTTCTTCCACTTAATCCCTTGTTGTTGAGTCCCACCTGCTAGCCTGTCAGCTGACTCTGACCTGTATTTTAAGGAATGTCTATGAATGTTTTGACCCTGAGTGCCATTATACCGTCTGTGCCCTCGTTCGTTGTGTCTTTACCACTCCCTTTTGTTTTAGCCCCCAGCCACTTCTCATTCTTCTTTTACTTGAGTCCAATCCTAATAGGTATTTGTGTTATCTCTGCTCCAGTGTCTCTTCATTGGAGGTAAAATCGGGAACTAGTCAAGAATGTCTCTTCTTTCCATTATTTAATATTGTTCTAAAAATTCAGGCTCACTCAATGAGACATGAAACAGAGAGGCAAGAGAAAATAATCTTTTTTGTTTTGGTGACAAATGTTGGTATAGCTAAAACCAAGAAAATTCACTGTGAAGCTTTAGAATTTTGAGACTACTATTTTAATATTTCAAGTAATTTAATGACCACATTTTTATTCATTCAACAAATATTTGTTGGCTACCTGCTATGTGTTAGTCATTGTTCTAGATGCCACATGTACAGCGATGGGATAAAAAAGTTTCTCCCTTCCTTCAAGGAGTTTACATTATCATTCAAGAAGTGAGAAAATAATGAAATATATATGCGTGTGTCAAATAGTGAAAAATGCAATGGAAAAAAATTAAGCCAGACAAGGTACGGGGATACTGAATAAAGTAGGAATGTAAGGGAAAGAGATGTGATTTTATAAAGGGTTACTGAGGAGGGCCACACTTTTAGAGTGATGTGAAGTGATGGGGTGAGCAGTGTGGTAGAAGGGCCTTCTAGGCAAAGGAAGTAGCAAACACGAAGGTCTCAACACAGAAACAGAAAGTCTAGACATGTTTAGGAAACCACAAGAAAGCCAGTGTCTTCCTGAACAGAGTGAGCAAGAGGATAGGTGGGAAAGGAGGTGAAAAATAGCAGAGAGCCAAATCAAAAAGGGTCTTGCAGGCTCCTCTGGTTTTTATTCTAAGTGGGATGGAAAATCATCAGAGGATTTTAGCTAAAGGATATCATGGTCTTAGTTAATTTTTAAACAGTTGTCCTTTGAAGAGAGAATCCAGGAGAGTGTGTTAATGTGACACACTAGCTGCTATAAAAAAAAGGGAACCAAAAATGCAATGGCTCAAATAAGATGGAAGGTTATTTCTTCTCTAGCTCATGTAAAAGCCTGAGTTCCAAGTTGGTGGATGGACCATCTTTGACTATAAAATATCCTCAGCAGGGAATCCCCTGGTGGTCCAGTGATTAAGACTCTGTGCTTCCATGGCAAGGGAATGTGAGTTCGATCCCTGGTTGGGGAACTGAGATCCCGCACACCATGTAGTACAGCCAAAAATAAACAAAAAGTTTAAAAAAAAAACCCTCAACAATGCTGAGTAATACTTTGTGCCTTAAATTTGATTCCAGTTTGATATTTATATTGTTTTACTGACATCTTTTTCTTTCATTTTCCTGATTAACCTGTCTCTATCCATTTCATTTTGTTTTCCACCTCTGTTTCATTTGTTTAGGTAGATTGTTTTAAATTGGGAAAAAAAACTTGTTGAGAGAAACAAAATTATATGTTCTCTAAATACATATTCGCTTCCAATTACTTTACCTCAAATATCTATCTGTTATTCATTTCAAGGTTAAAATTTGTGCTTCCCCTGCTTTTCATATATTAAAAGATTGCTGTTTCCAAATGTATCTGCCAGATCAAGGCAGCTCTTCAAAATTTCTATACAATTATTATATTTTTCTGTTCTTTAAAACATTTAGGACAAAGCTGCTTTAGGAGCTAAACCTTATAAAGAAGAAATAGAAGATCTCAAAATGAAGCTGGTGAAAGTAGACCTAGAGAAGATGAAAAATGCAAAGGAGTTTGAAAAGGAGTATGTCTTTGCCTTAATCGAACATGCTTTTAAAAGCTTAAATCTCCTTTAACTATATAAATTTCTTTACATTAGTTGTTTTTAAAATATAAGAAATTATTATTATTTGCTTTTCTAAAAATAAATTTAACCACTCACGGATTTCAAATTTATTAAATTCTCATTACATATGTAAAGGTTTTAAAATAAGCACAATCCCGGTTGCTAACACTATGTCTTTTTTTTTGGGGGGGGGTGCTTTTTGCTCATTATGTATAAATAGCTTTAAAATACCCTTTTTATGCTTGAAAGTGAATGTTAAAAACCCTGTGGTGGGGAGTTCCCTGGCAGTCCAGTAGTTAGGACTTGGTACTTTCACCGCCACGGCCCCAGGTTCAGTCCAGGGCCAGGGAAGTAAGATTCAGCAAGCCACAAGATGTGGCCAAAAAAAAGACCTGTGGGTTCCAGTTTGCTAAGGTTTCTGTTGGTTTTTACTTATTTTATTTATTCTTTCTGTCATATTTTTGTGGAAAAGTTGTATTTCCTTTTAAATTATAATACCTAATACCCAAGTGAGTGAGTGAAGTTGCTCAGTCGTGTCCGACCCTTTGTGACCCCATGGACTGTAACCTACCAGGCTCCTCCATCCATGGGATTCTCCAGGCAAGAATACTGGAGTGGGTTGCCATTTCCTTCTCCAGGGAATACCCAAGAGCATATTCTTTTTTACTGATTTATTTATGTAGTACCATATACATGGGGCTTCCCTGGTAGCTCAGATGGTAAAAAGAATCTGTCTGCAATGTGGGAGACCTGGGTTCAATCCCTGGGTCAGGAAGATCCCCTAGAGAAGAGAACGGCAACCCACTCCAGTATTCTTGCCTAGAGAATTCCATGAATAGAAGAGCCTGATGGGCTACAGTCAATGGTATTGCAAAGAGTTGAACACAACTGAGTGACTAACACACACACACTCACACACACACACACCATATACATAATAGCATGCCTGAAGTTCTTTGTGATATAGAATAATGAAAAGACCATTAGTGTCAGGGAAACTAAGTTAGAAATATATTGCCTCTAATGAATATATCACCTTTAACAAGCTGTTTATCTCTCTGGGCTTCACATTCATAATCAATAAAAGGATTGGTTTATATTAAAGGATTTCTTATCCCTCCTGGCTCTTAACATTTTTAATTCTTCCTATAAATCTTTAATAAATATTTAATGATAATGTGTAATTTTGCTAAATACGTAGCACTTCAGATCTTCATTCGTTCTAACCAGCCTTCCAGTGATAAAAAGTGAAACATATCTGTTAAGATCTTCATCATAAAAAGCAATTTTACTTACAGAATAGAATCAGCAGATACTGTCAGCCTCTAAAAAAAGCAGAGTATTGTACAATTTATCTCTGCTGATTAATGCTTAAGCGAACAGTTCATAAAATGTCTCTACCAGGGAACAGTGAGCAGAATTTGACCTTTGATTATAACGCTTTGGACCAGACCTGCAGCTAGGGTTTGCTTTCCTGACTTTAGAACGGAAGCTGCTTTTTGCTTTCATGCTCTGGTGATTGTTACACCTTCTTGGTATTTACTTGTTTTATGGTGCCCCCAGGTATAACTTTACTCAATATACCTTTAATAGCTATTGAGCTTCCAGAAATTTAAATAGAATTGATTTCTCAGTGTTAAAAAAAGAAATCATTCCTGCAACCAGGCAAAATGCTTCCAATTTAATGATATAATAGCTGTGAAATGTGTGATACCAGGAAGGTATCATGAGGGGTTACCTACTGCTACCTATAAACATTATGTTGATATGATGTGTCTTCTTACTAGAAAATTCTTGACAGCAGTTGTGTTTATTCCTTCATTAAAAATCTGTTTCTGGGTTTTACATATTTCTGTTGCTCTTAATAGAATTGCTTCAACAAAAGCCACTGTAGAATATCAAAAAGAAGTTATAAGGCTATTGAGAGAAAATCTTAGAAGCAATCAACAGGCCCAAGATACCTCAAGTAAGTGGAAAATGCTGATACTTCCTGATCTTTCCATTTTACTTCAGTACACTTGAACATTTTGAACAGTACTATTATAGGTAATGACGATCAAGAATAAACCTAAGTTAATCACTGATTTAGAAAAAACTTGTTTTTCAGATGAATTCATTGGGCTTATATTTATCCTGTGATATCTTCTTAGTTTCCTATAATCTTGACTGTTTCTCCATTATAGAGTCTTAGAAAATAGGAAATTTGCTTTTGCATTATCAAATCTTTACATATTAGTGAAGATATCTTCAGTACTATAAAAGAATGACTTAACTATCAGGGTATAAGTATACTTCCCAATAAAAATACAAGCACATATCTTAGATTGTAACCATATGCACAGTAAAAATATCCATTCATAGTAAAAATAAATATTATCCAACTTGTTCTTACTGGCAGGGTGTTTGAAATTTATCATAGGAACAGTCTTCAAGTCCAGTGATCAAATTTCTGTCTATATATCTCTCAGTTCAGTCGCTCAATCATGTCTGACTCTTTGCGACCCCATGAATTGCAGCACACCAGGCCTCCCTGTCCATCACCAACTCCCAGAGTTCACTCAAACTCACATCCATCGAGTCGGATGTGATGCTATCCAGCCATCTCATCCCCTGTCGTCCCCTTCTCCTCCTGCCCCCAATCCCTCCCAGCATCAGAGTCTTTTCCAGTGAATCAACTCTTCGCATGAGGTGGCTGAAGTACTGGAGTTTCAGCTTTAGCATCATTCCTTCCAATGAACACCCAGGACTGATCTCCTTTAGGATGGACTGGTTGGATCTCCTTCTAGTCCAAGGGACTCTCAAGAGTCTTCTCCAACACCACAGTTCAAAAGCATCAATTCTTCGGCACTCAGCTTTCTTCACAGTCCAACTCTCACATCCATACATGACCACTGGAAAAACCATAGCCTTGACTAGACGGACCTTTGTTGGCAAAGTAATGTCTCTGCTTTGGAATATGCTATCTAGGTTGGTCATAACTTTCCTTCCAAGGATTAAGCATCTTTTAATATCATGGCTGCAGTCACCATCTGCAGTGATTTTGTAGCCCAAAAAAATAAAGTCTGACACTATCTCTCAAACTATACCTTTTTATGTATTTCTGTTTCTTGTGTTTCATTTATAAAGAGAAAACGCTAACCAATACTTAGATCAGCTTTGTAGAGTAGGACAAGCATTGAATTCACAGTCAAGGACAGGTCTCTGAATTGATTGCCCTCGTTTAACGCTGTGTGAAACCCTGAGGACAGCCCTGACTTAGCTTATGTGTGTAATTGTTTGAAGGATCACACTAAAAGTTGTATGTGCGAGCACGCTGAAAATTCTGAAGGTCTAGCAAATATATTTGTGTGTATTATTGTCCACTCATTTAAAAAAAAAATCAGAGTACACTTCGCTGGTGATCTGGTGGTTGAAGAATCCACCTTGCAATGCAGGGAATGCAGGTTCAATCCCTGGTCAGGAAACTAAGAACCCACATGCCGCAGAACTACTAAGCCTGTGTGCCGTAAGTAGAGAGCCCGTGTGCCATAACTAGAGAGCCTGTGTGCCACAACAAAAGAACCCACATGCCTCAACTAAGACCTGACCAGCCAAGTAAAGAAAGAAAGAAAGAATCAGAGATAGTGTTAAGGTGATCACAGCTGCAACCTGAAAAACTTCAAGAGATAAAAATAGACCTGAGAGTTCTTGTTGTTACAGGAGGATCACTATAAGTACTCTTGATTTGTGACTTTCATGTTGCCCCTGATTTCAGAATCATTCAAAAGGAAATGGACATCGAGTATCTTCCCCACACACACCTGTACCCTTCTGTAAGAAATTGCCAGTGACCCAGTGGATTAGTCTACGTCAGAAAGCACCTCACAGTTTCATGCAGTTTTATCTAAAATGCACAAAGCAGTTCCTTACATTTCTTCTGCACACATAGGGTAGAATCTTTAATAATGTATGCTTTAATATCAACTCAGGTTCATTTAGTGAACAGTATTGAGTACTAGAGGTTCACTGAGTGGTGGACACACACACGCTGTAGGAGGAAGTCTGCCAGGTGGTTCCGCTGGTAATAGAAGACCGACAAGTGAGGGACGGCTCTGTCTGGGGAGGACCCTTACTACTGCAGCCACGGAAAACAATACTAACAGGGTTATGGTAGTGGGATTGATTGGTAGAAAGCAGCAGGAGGATTCTAGAGCTATGTGAAATTGATGGCCAAATAGGCATGTGAGGTAAGGGAGAAGGAAGTCAAGGTTGACTTCCAGATAGAGGGTAGTCGAGGTATTTTTATGACTTACTGCCCTTTGTTATGGTTTTAATTTTGAGCTATTCAAATTATCCCCCACCTGTCTGTGCTTTTGCGTCCCACAGTACTATCAGAACATATTGATACTCAGCCTTCAAATAAACCCTTAACCTGTGGAGGTGGCAGCGGCATTGTACAAAGCACGAAAGCTCTTATCCTGAAAAGTGAATATATACGGCTGGAAAAGGAGGTTTCTAAGTTAAAGCAGCAAAATGAACAGCTCATAAAGCAAAAGAACGAACTGTCAAGGTAAGAGCGCCTTATATGATACAGAAATTACGTCTGTTACATGTTGGGGAGAATGGTGTAAACACATAAGTTTTGTCTTTTTAGTTTGTTTTCTTTTAGAGGGGGGGACTTTTTCCCAACTAAATATTTTTTTGCATTTGATAATCCTTGACACAATATGGAGAAAGTAACTTTTAAAGTTCATATGTCTTTTCTAAAAGGAATAGGAATACACTAGCACCATTCCATCTGTTTGCCATGTATCAACTGACCTACGTTTAACTGAGCCAAGAACCAGGAAGTAAAAAAAGATCTTTGAGGGGCAGCTCATATATACCACAAGTCCATATACCCAAGTCAGTGGGCCCTACTCAAGGAAGAGCCCCTTAGGTCCCTTACTGTAGCTGCTTAGTTTTACTTGTAAACGTATCTAACAAATTATTTGGCTTCTACTCAAGAATAGAATCTTGTACTAACCTCTACCAGTGATACAATAGAGGAAAAATAGGCATTAAACTAAGTAAAGTCCACAACTAACTAATTCTTTGTAGTGAGTGCTGTCAAGCAAACAGCAACATCAAAAAGTAGGACATGAGGAAAGAGTATATAACAGAGAGATCAAGTCTTGGTGTGGGGAGTGGTGTTGATCAAGAGATTAATCTTTAAGATTCAGTGTGAAAACTGAATAGAAGTTAGGCCAGATGAAAGGAGAGGCAGGTAAGCTCTCTAGGCTGAGGGAATGGCATGTGCACATGCTCTGAGTCAGAAACAGTGACCTGCTGGTGGAGCTGAAAGACATCCAGTGTAGCAAGGGCAGAGATGGAGACAGTGAGGCGTGAGATGAAACACCAGAGGGAACTGGTCCGGATAGCACAGGCCCCCAGAGGTCATTGGGAGGACGTTTGGAGGGGATCTGAAATGTAATGGAAGGATTGCCTCCACTGGAGGAGACCTTGACCTTCCGAGATCAGACAGGATCTCAGTATAGGAGGCCCCAACTTAGGAATTGGTTTATTATTGCCCAAGCAAAAGATAGTTTTGGCATGGACTGGAATGGTGCCAGTGCAGATAAAAATAAGGAGATGAATTTGAGGAATAAGTATGAGGAAGACGGGGCCCTAGGATTGTTGCCCAGGTTTCTCTCTGGAGGAACCAGAGCAATGTGGTAGCATTTCCTCTATGAAGCAAGAATATAATGAATCCAGGAAAGCACCACGAATTATTTCTCTTAAAATAACAGATACATTAGAGTCATCTATCCCAGAGACTAATTTATCAAATTATGGCCACAAAATACACTAGATCATATCATCGATTCATTTAAAAATCTGATATCATTTCTTTTCAAACCCCCACGATTATGGAGATTTACTACAATTACTCAGTTTATACTGACCTCATTTCATTTTCTGAACTGTAGAAACAGTCCAAACAGGAAGCATTAGGTTGAAACAAGAATGTAAATATGATAAAATGCTAAATGTTATGTTATATATATTGTAACACACACCACAATTTAAAAACATTTTTTTTTAAGTGTGAATACATTGCAGGAATTGCAGTCTGTGGTCTCCTTTTTTCTCCTACTCCCCCTCGCCCACCACCACCACATTTAAGCTATTATCATCATCTTTCCAGTGAGGTCAAGACATGGAAGGAGAGAACGCTTAAAAGAGAGGTTCACAAAGAAGTAACTTGTGAGAATTCTCCAAAGTCTCCTAAAGTGACTGGGACACCCTCTAAAAAGAGACACCATATGTCTTCTCAATGCAAAGAACGGAATGTCCAAGATCCTGTGCCGAAGGAGTCGCCGAAATCTTGGTTTTTTGATAACCGATCAAAGTCTTTACCAGTACCTCCTCCAGTTCGCTATTTTGATAACTCAGGTTTAGGCCTTTGTCCAGGTAGGTAAATACCCTGGTTACTCAGAAATGGGGGGATAACAGTGGGAACTTCTCTTTACCACATGACGCCACAGGGCAAGTACCGACAGGAGAGGATGGAGTTGACCAAGCTCACAGGGCAGAGACTTCATTGCTTTCTGTGGGGGACAGAGTTTCTCTGAAGCACAGTCACTTTTTACCCTGAGTGAAGTCTGTGTGTTAAACCGTCAACTTTTCCCTGAAATGGACAAGCAACATTCCCAAGGACATAAAGACGCTACCCTATTCACAAAACTACTTTTACTGAAAAAGACTTTCTTATGAATTCAGTGGGCCAGGATTTCCAGTAGGATTATATATTCATTTTACACAAGCCAGATCATAGACTTGTATCATTTACTGATTCATTCAGTCAATTCTTTAGTATCAGAATTCTTTAATATCAACTCTGTGATACATATTATACCCTAATGGTGAAGTAACAAGCAAAACTAGATGCGGTTCCTGTCCTTCTAGAGCTTACAGTGTACTAGGTATAGACAGCAATCAGGTAGTCAAAGGGAAAATTCTAGAGTGCAAACGGCTCTGAGGCTTAGAGTAGGTTTTTGTTTTAGGAATATTACGGAAGTCTTCCTTGAAGAGGGGAACTGAGATCTAACAGGTTAACGGGAGCTAGCTGAGCAGAGAGAGGAGGGCAGAGCATTTACAGACAGAACATTGACAGCCCCAGCCAGAGTAGGAGGGACCACGGTCAGGGGAGGGCTGAAAGAGCATGATGTGGAAAAGTAGGCTTCTGTGGATGGAGTCAGTGAACCAAAGAAGAGAGGCAAGAGCCAGACCTGCAGGACTCTGTAGAGAGTGTAGAGAATTTAAACTTGACCCTGAGAGTAGATGGAGGAAGCCTTCAGATTTCAAACAAGAGCAGAGGAGCGTGATGGCGCGTACGTTTTGAACACATTGCCTCAGCTGTAGGGTAACCCACAAATCATGGGAGCAAGAGTTTAACAGGTGCCTGGGCAAGTGTGAACTTGGGCAAGCACAATAGAGTCGAGGAGATGCGACAGATGGGAGAGATCTGGAGGTAGAATCAGCAGGCTCAGTGCCTGATTGGATGGAGTGGGTGTCGGGCATCAGGCTCACGCCCAGCTATGCGGAGGCACTGTCCACAGAGATGGGGAACGTGCCGGGAGAAGCTCTGTAATATGGTGTGTCTTAGCCTTTCTCACCATGTGCCCAGGAGTGCACGGCCAGAGCCCTTGTGACAGTGTCTCCACCTGTCAGAAATACCCTGTGATGCATTTGTAGAAACCTAAAACAAAAAAACCTTCATCAAAAGAGGCAGCTGCCAGATACGTAAAGCTCTGAGCAAAGGTTGCCAGAGTGTATGAGAGCTCTGAAAAGTCAAAGTTTTAGTCGCTCAGTGGTGTCTGACTCTTTGGGACCCCATGGAGTATCTCTCTCCAGGCTCCTCTGTCCATGGAATTCTCCAGGCAAGAAAATGGGAACTGTGACAAAGAAGGAATCAGTTCATTCTCATCAGCTGCACATCAAAATTGAATCAAGTCAGCACCTTGACAGTGCTCTTAGGGAGATAGTACAGAACAAAGCAATTTGGGAAAAAAACTGAAACTCTTCAGCTCTTTGAATAGTATTTAACAAACACTTAAGGACCTTCCACTAGTTAACCCTTCCATAGAGCTTTTGGTGTGTACACACACACACACACATACCATTTTAGAAGAGTCTTTGGAAAAACTGATATGTTTTCTAATCACCTTTTGATTTTATCTGAAAGTGCCAAAGGCACAAGCATAATATGAACTAATCCAACTGCAAATAAAAATGCTTAAGTCTTTTTATCAATACATGGATCTTTCGGGTATGATTTTTAAGTGAAATAAAAGGCCGGGGGGGATACATAAATCAAAAATTCACCAATTCAGAATTAAAGGACATAATCCTTGAATTAGTATTAATAAAATATCAACCTAAAAAGTTAATGTCAGTTTTTAATTTTAATTATAAAAGGAAATTTTCATTATCTCAAGATCAGCTATCCTATATTTATGCATATATAATTTTAAAACAGTTATTACTTATAAGTAAATAGATGCAGTTAAAGTGCCTTTTTAAAGCTTCAAAGAAAGCTTTCCAACGATGGCTAAGTATTCTCTAAAATGCATAGTAGTGTATAGCACAGTGTCCTGAAAACAGGACAAAAGAAAATCAAACTCAGCTAATCTGTTTGATTCACTTTGCTTCTCAGATTGATGGATTCCAACTAAAAATTTATTACTTCTAGGTTTTATGTACAATATGGTTTTTCTAACCATTCATTTTATGGGAAAATGGGGAATAAACATCTTCAACTCTGATGAAGTGAAGCGTGCTTTTTAACAAGGAAATTAATGACCGTGTCGAAGTGCCATGTTTTATTCTGCACATGTCTCTACTGTCACAACATCCTTTCCACTTTAGTTATATTTGGGTTTTGTCTATGTTTTCACTAATATTACTTTTGTTGTTGATATTTTTTTTTTTCCTCCTCAGAAGAACAAACTGCTGAAGTGGAGACCGAGGATCCCCAGCCAGGTCCTTGGCAAATGTCGTCAGGAAGAGATGTGCCAGAGTGCAAGACTCAGTAGACTCCGCTCTGCCACCCTCCTGGAGGCCCAGCATTCCATGTTTGGAAGTGTCTGTGTTTATTTCTTTATGTGTCTATCCCTGGCAGTCCTGTCTCAATCCGACTTCAGTTCAGTTCCCACTTTGCCACTAGGATTGGAAGATGAAGGAATGGGATGCATTCCCATAATCTAGAATGGTGATAGCAATATACCTTCTTCTTAAACGTGGTAATCCTTTAGAAGTTGAAAAGTTTTATTTATTTATAGGTTTTATAAAGAATAAAGTTATTGAAGGAAATTTCCAATCTTTCCATGTATACATAAAATGTATATATTTTTATTAATATAAAGTTATCCACATATGACTTAGAGAATTCCAAAGCATAAATCATAAGTTAATATAAAATATCATTTGATTAACAAAATTACAGACTCTTCTTTTAGTGTCTTGAACATTCAGTAAATGTTTGATTACTTGTTCCAGATCACAGCACCATGTAATTTAACTGATGGTTTCTTGGGGGGATACTCAGAGTGTATCTGGCCCTCCTCTCTTCTTCTGTGTTGACTTTCAGAATTTTCCTGTAAAAATATATATATGCATTCCATATTTCGGCTGTTAAGGGATATCAAGTGATACAGCCTCTGCATTTTCTAGTTTTAATCTTCCTTTTGCTGAAACAGCTATGGAAGTTGTTTCTCACTTTCCAGTTACAACCCACCCCACTCTCTGTGCAAGCACTCTAAATTGGTTTGTTATTAGACTTTGTAGTCGGTTGCACTTCATTAGCAACTGGAAAAAAACCACACCAATTTATTGTGTCCTTTAATTTTAGACATGAGGAAACAGCGCCAGAGTTTCTATCAAGGTAGAGTTTTCTAAATCTGAGGTGCCCACAGATACACAAGGCATCTGGACTTCATGCAGTCTGTAAAACCTCTTAAGTTCAATATTAACTTGTGTGTGTGGATCCATTTTTCTAGGATACTAAGGTCCATACTGTCTCTTGTCATATCCCCAGAGGGGTCTCTGACCTATAAGAGGTTGTTATGAACTATGGTTTTAGAAAGTATCTGATACTTTATATCACACGATTTTGAAAAACCACACAAAACAGCAAGATGCATTTAGAACAGAGTTAATGATTTCAAGGCATTCTTGGCTCTTTGGTAAGACTATTTATTCAGAGAAAGAGATTATGAATTGCATCATAGTCATCATTCTAAAGTCTGTGGATAGGATATTTTCCCTTATCTTAACACTGTCATAGGAATTCACTAACGCTAAGGGGAAAGTGTCCCCTCCTACAATCCTCTCACCTGGACCTGTTTCTCCTTTCCACCGTTACCCAAACAAAACACTGTAACAGCACTGCGGGTTTGATTCTTTACAATGTCTGCTTCCCCCAAAGTATTGATAATGGTAGGTAAATTCACCTGACTAATAAAACTGCTCTGTGTATGCTCACACAATTGTGTCCAACTCTGTGACCCCACAGACTATAGCCCGCCAGGCTCCTCTGTCCATGGGGTTTCCCAGGCAAGAATACTGGAGTGAGTCGGCATTCCTTTCCCCAGGGAAACTAAAGGCCATTAACAGTAAAATCAGTCATCAGGTTTCCAGTCCAACAGAATGCTGCTTAAGTCTCTGAATTTGGATGTTCAGTTCCTTCCTCAGATTTGGGAAGTTTGGGGGCCATTATTTCTTCAAATCAACTTTTTGTCCCTGTCTCTCCTCTCGAAGTACCACCATATGTTGGTCCACTAAGTACCTTAGGCTCTCTACACTTTTCTTTTTTCCTTTAGGCTTCTCTGACCGGGTAATTTCAAATGACCAGTTTGTTGATTTTTCTGCTTGATCAAGTCTGCTGTTCAACCCCTCTAGTGAATTTTTCAATTTGATTATTATTCAGCACCAGAATTTGGTTCTTCTTCATAGTTTCTATTTACTAGTTAATATTTTCATGCTGTTCATGCATTATTTTCCAAAATTCATTTAGTTGTCTGCATTGTCTTGAGATCATTGAGCTTCTGTTATTTTTAATTCTTTGATAGGTGATTCTTAGATCACCATTTTTTTGAGTTTCGGGAGATTTATCTTGTTTCTTTCGATAGTCCATGTTTGTGTGGCTTCTGACGTTTTGCTGGGTTTTATGCATTTGAAAAAAAGCAGCCACCTCTTCTAGTCTCATACAGGGAAACACCTTCATCAGTCAGCTCGTTTATAGATTCTGGGGGGCCTCTGAAACCTTTGGAGGGTATGCCCTTCCCTGGGCTTGCAAATGAGAGGGTTGCCAAATTCTTTTTCAGGCGCTCATGATCTCTCCCTCTGGTGTCTGTCTGCAGTCCTGCAGGCTCTTTGGTGCTGCAGCAGCAAGTCACACCACAGTCCTTTTTTCTCATCAGCCCCCACGCATCCAAAGTGTATCAGCTTCCCCGTCAGCACCCCAAGTCAGACGAAACACAAACCAGTCTCTTGTGCAGCCATTCAGAAAGCTGGAACACCAGACACTCACTCTTCTCCTCCCTCCTAAAAATGAAGCCTCCAGGGGGTACCTGGGCCTCACTGCAAGAGCCACACCAGTCTCTGCAGGTTCTCTGGTGCCAAGCCATGCCAGTTCCATCAAGACTCTGAGTCGGGGGAGAGTAACCAGTCACTCAGGCACCCCTCAAAAAGCTGGAACTTCCGGTGAACCTTCCACTCTCCTCTTTCCCCTACTCCCCATGATGGGGAAACTGAGCCAGGGGCTAAGCTGTGCTAGCCCAGGGAGGGGTGGCTGCAGGTGAAGTGAAACAGCTCTCCTCACCTGCTTCAGTGTGGCCATTCCCAGCTTTGCCCTGACCTAGGGTACTGCCACCAGGGAAGCCCTTCTTAACTGGCTTCTAAAGTTTTCACAAAAGTATTTTGGCCCATATATTGTTGTTAAGTCGATGTCTGTCAGGGAAAGAGCTTCTGTCCCTCCATCTCTCTGACATCTCACTTGGTATGTTGTTTACCTCTAATGATAACGAATTTCAATATTGTGAATGACTGCAAAGGAATGATTATGAAAATCAGCAATGGAAACTCGCGAGAATGTTAAAAAACAATACTATGGTCAGACAATACTAAAATGATCTGAAAAGCAAAATTAGGAACAAAGAAGACAAAATATTATTCATAGGAGACATGCTCTCGAGCCTCACAATTATTACCGAGACCTTACCATTCATATTCAGCAAATATTAAACAACCATCAACTACGTGCTCATCATCGGTCTAGGCACCAAAATGTACCGCCTTTGTGGAACTCGTTGTATTTGGAAAACAACGCATATAGTTTTAATATGAACTGATCACAATGTAAAGGTGGAAAAGTTACAGTCCCTAGCTTTGGAGAAATTTAGTCCGCTGACAATACAAATGGTTAAGCAGATATTCGCATTACCATGAGACAGGCGGTCATAAAGCAACCACTACTGTTGAAGATCAGGGGATGAAGGAAGGCTCAAGAAAGCTGCCTCAAGAAAAAGTATCAGAGTTAGAGAACTGTCATGTTCATAAAAATGTGTATTCCAAAATCTTCAAAAGTCAAAGAAAAGGGATTGTTATTAAAGCAAGGAGCACAGCTGGATAATGGTTTCAGATCATTAGACTCAACAGTATAAACTATAGTAAGGCAATGAGGTTCTGTTACCAAAAACTGGGCCAGGGTGTTTTGGGTTTTGGTGCCTTTTTTTTTTTTTTCCTAAGGACAATATTTTCTATCCATTATAATTGAATTTTTAATAATGTTCATTAAGTACAAAAACACTCTTTTATCAAGTACTCCAATACTTCAGCCACCTGATGGGAAGAGCCAACTCATCGGAAAAGACCCTGTTGCTGAGAAAGATTGAAGGCAGGAGGAAAAGGGCATGACAGAGAATGAGACGGTTGGACCGCATCACCAAATCAATGGACATGAGTTGAGCAAACTCCGGGAATTGGTGATGGGCAGGGAAGCCTGGTGTGCTGCAGTCCATGGGGTCACAGGGTCGGACACAATAACTGAATAACAACAAAGTACAAAAATAGCATATTCTACTGATGGCTTCACACGCCAAGTCCTTCCTCCTCGCGACATCGCTGGGGCAAGTGCTGTGATCGTTCACAGACGAGAAAATTTGTACAAGACGAGATTTGTAGAGTTAAGTGACTGATTTAGCTAGTGAGGGAAAGATGGGGGACTTACCTTCATCCTTCTGACTTCACAGTCTTTGTTCCGAGCCACTGTGATTACTATAAATACACATTCACTCCAAGAGCAAAAAGCATGATCTAAAGAAGTTTATTTTCTCACATAAGTTCAGAGAGCTGATTTTCAACAGGTATGGTTACTATAGGACAACCTGTCACATGGTAATGCTGTCAACTTAAGGCTGTCTTCAAGGAACCAAGGCCCTTCTCTCACTCACCCTGCTGTCTTTAACGTATGCTTCTGACCTCACACCAAGTCACAACATGGTTGCCATGTCCCTAGGCATCACAACTGCATTCCAGGAGAAAAGGGCAAAAGTCAAAAGCTTTTTCAGAGAGTCCTCAGGGTTCTATCCAAGAAGGAAGATCTTGGAGATTTCAGCTTACATTTATTTCATTGACCAGCTCTAGAAGCAAAGACGGCTGGGAATTTGAGAGTTGTTTTCCAGCTTTTATAAAGCAAAAGGCAGGGGAAAGTGAGTTACGTGGGTATTGAGAGACCCCTAGTTAAATAGCACATGCACAAACTAGCCTAAACAGTCTTTAGGCTCAGTTACATGCCTGTTAAGTATGAGTTAGTAAGCCTTGTAGAGAGGGCTCACATGATCTAGTAAATCTTTTTCCATCTGATATTTCCATTCTCTTTAACCAAACTTGATTTTTGGCTCTTACCCAGCATGCACTTCGAAGTTCCCCGACTCAGCCCCCTCAGTGCACTCAAGATGACTGCGTTCTGCCACTACGTTTGTAATGAGTGTTAGAATAGATTGCGTGTGACAAAATAACCACACCCGTACCTTAAAAGCACGAGAGAATTTCCCCGCCTCAAAACAATCTAGGTCAGGGTGCAAGAAGGAAGGCTCCAGGATCTTCAATGACCTGGTTTCCTTCTATTTTGTTGCTTTCATATGCAACTCCTGGCTCATTCTCTCTCGAGTGCCCCCAGAGCAGCACATAGTAAGTGCAAATAAAAGAGCAGGACTTCTGTAAAATTCGTGAAGGAAGTGATTTCCACATTCTAAGACACCAGATGGTTGGATGGCATCACCGATTGGATGGACATGAGCTCCGGGAGCTGGTGGTGCACAGGGAAGCCTGGCGTGCTGCAATCCATGGGGTCTCAAAGAGTCGGACACGACTGAGCGACTGAACTGAAGACACCAGTAAGATGCTTTTCCACGTTTTCCTTCTAGCAGTCGGAGTTAACAGTTCTACCTAAACTCCACTAGATGGCAGCACATACACATAAAATATGTGAATGTGCGCCTAATTTTCTAAAAACTGAAACTTGAACTACAGATCCCAACAGGCATTACTAGGCACCTGACTTGCTTCTGCACAAAGGTCTTAAGTTTCTTGCCAGCGCAGTGATCTGGAGGACGCCATGAATTTGCTGCTCTAAAGTAAGTTTCCCGATATATTAAAAAAGAAATTGTGGTGGCGGGGTGGGGTGGGGGGCGGGGAAGGAGAGTTGTAATTTTCAGATGTTACTTTGTTCTTCAGGATTAGTTTTAGCCGTAAGTTCGGAGTAAGGGGGGATGTTTAACAAATTTGAATCTCTGGTAAGTTTTTCAAAATAGCCAAAGGAGTCTACTGTAGACATCCTTTCTCCGGTTCGTCAAGAATTCCTGTAAATGATCTGTGTCTCTGGACTCTGCATTCTTACTGCGGAGGGTGGGGGTTCAATCCCTAGTCGGGGAACTAAGATCCCATAAGGAAGGTGGGCCAAATAAAAAAAATTAGCACTTAGATTCTAATATTTGGAGTAAGCAATCCATCTTGTCTGATTTTCACGTTGAATTTATTGAAAGTTGCCTCATTTCGCCATTTCAGATTATGTTTGCACTCATTTTTCCAAATAAATGTGTCTTCGTGTAATCGTTCAGTTTATCTAGTTATAAGGCTTTGGCTCTAAAATCTGACCCCAGAAAGACAGGGAGGACAGCTTGGAGGAGGCCATCAGTGAGCAAAACAGCTGCCCTGTGCTTCAAGCGCTTTTACTAAGCGCTTCTCTTGGTGTCAAAGCTTCCTGGCATGTGCCTTCACAGGGCCATGGGCCAAAAGTCACTGATGACAGCAGTGTGAAGTAGCAGCTTTTTAATACATCATGCTCAGGATTGGGGGCGGGTAAGGATTATTGGGGTTTCTTACTTTCTAAAATATTATATTGAATGTTTAACTTAACTTTTACCATGGTTTAACTTAAAATGTATCACTCATGTAAGAAGGAAAAAAAAAACCTAAAATTGCATCAAAGTAGGTCGGCCATTGTGAAAGTCCTGCTTCTCCGTCAATCACAGAGCATTAGTGAAGTAGTAAGCTAGTCCCTGGGGGTAGTTCTTAGAACCACGCGCTGTCAGTCAGGTCCTGCAAGAAACTTGACTCCTAGAGAAAGTTACACACGCACGAGTTTTATTAGAGGAAATGCTGGTGTGGGAGAAAATAAGGAGGGAACTGGGGCTGGGAGAGCCGTCAGACCGCGAAGGAACCGGGGAGTGGACGAGGGGCAAAGCGGGGTGCACGCATCCTGCTTCCCTTGCAGTCCGCGGGAGGAGCCCCACGGCAGGCGGGAGGGGCTCGGCGTGTCCCCGAGCTGGGTTCGCCTTGGCAGTCCACCGGAAATGGCCCGGGGGCGGTGGCCTCGGCACAAACTCAGAGATGGGTTTCAGACCGCAGCGCTGGCATCATGATCAGTTACGGGTACCAATTCCGCGGAGCCGCAAGGCCTGGCGCCCTGTGGGGATTTAGAACCACAAGGTCTTCTCTGTATCCAGGATCAGGAGGCCTGGGTTTGAATTCCTAGCCGTAAAACACTAGGCGAACCACGTAATCTCTTTGAAATCAGTGCACTGGCGACCAGGCCCTGGGTCAGCTCTTAAACACTCTCTTTCACCGCTGCTCTCTACCCCTTTATTTGTCCACCGCCTCTGCACGACTGCAGTTTCCTCCGAAGGAAACCCCCTGCTCAGTCCCTCCCCAGGCCTACTCTCCAGTGAGCTTTCCAGAATACACATCTGGTTCCGTCATGCTCTCAAATCCTCCAGTACCGATTGCCCACAGGAGTACCTAGCCCTGAGCGTGGAGAGCTGGGACAAAGGTTGCAGGCTTGAAAGTGTATGCGAGTTACCACAAAAAGCCAAGGTTGGCTGACGAGAACAGAAATAAGTTCAAAAAGAAATGACTGGATCATGTGAGCCCTCCAGGCTAGACTAGCTAGCTCTCTGCACTCTTTATCAGACAGGTAATGAGCAGACTGGGAAGGTTATTTTGTGCATGTGCTATTTGTTAGCTCCCCCAACCCCTACCCTTTTCACTGTATAAAAACTGGAAAATAAAACTCAAGTTCTTAGCCTCTGCTGCTAAAACTGGCCAACAAAACATGGGCTGGAATTTCAGAGGAGGGCGTCCTCCCAAAATAGAAAAGCAAGGTCTCTGAAAGATTCTGTCTTTTGCTCCTTTCCTTCTCTTTTGCCCGGAATGCAGATGTGACGTCTTGGGAGAAAGCAGCCATTTTGTGCCTTGCTGTGTGGTCAGAGGCATACACTAAGAACTGCAGGATGAGAGAAAGAACTCGGTTCCCTGCAGACAGCCTCATTTGATCATCACCTGACTCCACTACCTGTAACCTCATCACTAGCCTTTCCTGTCACCCTGCGATCTGTTACAGTCCAAGCATTGACCAGGTATCTTCTGTAGATCCTATTTCCCCTCTGTCAGACGTCCTCAGTCCTCCCTTTTAAAAATCACTATTTGTGTCTGTTAAAGTGTTACTGCTGAATGCTCAGACTTTAATCAGCAGCACTGTGGGGTAGGATGTTCACTTACGGAAGAGTCAGGAGACCTGACATTAGTCCTGTCTTTGCTGTTGACCAGCTCTGTGACCTTGAGCAGGTCAGATCGGTTCCCTCAGATGTAAAAGGGGGGCTTGGACAGGCTCTAACTTTCCAACTCTTATTTTTCAATGACTTTCTGAAGCCAACTGTGAAATCGTCCCAAGAGACCCGGAAAAACCACAGATGATTGGTAGTACAGACCCCAAGAAAAGTGTACAAGGGAGGAAGCAAGGAGCAGTCCCAAGTAGGGAGGACCCACGCAGTGTTTGCAGGGTGGGGCAGCGGGGAGAACAGTGGTGGGCTGTATCAGCAGCAGGGGCTGAAACGACCTGAAGATGGCTTAAAGTCTGATGTCTGTCTGTCAGTTACCACTTCAGTGTGTGATAGTCGCTCAGTCATGTCCGACTCTGTGACCCTATGGACTGCACCCCTCCAGCTTCCTCTGTCCGTGGGATTTTCCAGGCAAGGATACTGGAGCGGGTTACCATTCGCTTCTCCAGGGGATCTTCCCAGCCCAGGGATCAAACCTGTGTCTCCTGCACTGCACAGGTTCTTTACTGACTGAGCTACCAGGGCTTTGCTAAATGTTTTTATATGCAAAGCTAGGCATTTAGGGCAAGCATTCTTGGAGATTGATGGGGATCTTCTCAGGTGGTGGGAATATTTGACAAAGGTGTGTGTCTTCAGGGTCTTAAAGGAGTCTGTTGAACCATTCCTTCTAAATGTTACTGCACAAGGCCATGGGCTACAATATAAGCCATTAAATACACGTCTGTAGATTAAACCGCAGGTTCCAGGATGGGTCGACTTGATGGGAAGGTCATTGTCCTGACGGCTGCTGCTCAGGGGATCGGCCGGGCAGCCGCATTGGTAAGTTGTTATCTTTTGTTGCTTGCTTACTAACTTTTGTGGTACAGAATTCTGGGGCCAGGTACCACAGTTATTTAGTTCTGCTCTTTTTTTTTTTTCCTTTTGTGCTTCTGTTGTCTTAAGTTACAAAAAAGAAAAGTGACTCCTCCGACTCCAGGCAGATGAAGGAATGAATACCTCACATTTATCCTGTGACATCACTGATAACCTTTGACCTGAGAAACTTGTCTGTCTGCCTTAGTTTCTCTGCACCATAATAAAGTCACTGAAGGGGCCCTACAGAAGTGCATTGTTTTCTGAAATTATGTCAGTTCAGAGGCAGGACTCCAGACTTAGGAGACTATCAAGTTATCTTTGCCTTCTAATTTGTATCAACTTCTCTCACATGAAACCCCCACCTGAGCTAATAATCCACTTTTATTAAGAGGAAAAGTGTTGAAATAACCCATTTTTCTTTTATTATTTGGATTTTAGTCACTGCTCAGAAATAGAATGCAGGCTGTAAAATCAAAGAAAGGTAGTATTTTGAGAGGTGTTCAATAACTGAATCCTAGTTTTTTAAAAAATATATTTATTTGGCATTACAAAGTCGGGCTTCCCAGGTGGCACAGTGGTGAGGAATCCACCTGCCAATACAGGAGACACAAGAGACTCAAGTTTGATCCCTGGGTCAGGAAGATCCCATGGAGAAGGGAATGACAAGCCACTCCAGTATGCTTGCCTGGAGAATTCCATGGACAGAGCACCTGGTGGGCTACAGTCCATGGGGCATGACTGAGCAACTGAGCACACACACACACACACACACAAAGGGACAAAGTCAACTGGCAAGCACAGTGTATGTCACATTGTTCTAACTAATGATAAAACAGGCTAAAAATGTGAAGAACGAGGTGAGACTAGGTAGTGTGAAATTTCACCTATTTCTTGGGGAAAATAATAGTGACAATAAGATAAAGGGGAGAGGCTAAGTGACTCTCGGTTCACGAGAGCAGTTTAACCAAGTAAACAAAGGATTTATTTGTGCGTTGTGTCTACCAGGCTTTTGCAAAAGAAGGTGCCAAAGTCATAGCCACCGATATCAATGAATCCAAACTTCAGGAACTGGATAAGTACCCAGGTAAGCACCTCCATAGCTTGATTTTGACATTGGAGTCTACAAGGGATTATAAAGCATTAACACTTTACATGTTGAAAGAAAATTCCTTAGCTGTTCAGCTCCACGGGCCTTCTTTTTAGAGCCAGATTCTCTGATACCCAGTTTGTATTCTGTGAGCCTGCAGACAAAAATCTGTACACTTAAATGTATGAATGAAGTTTTTAAGGTGCATATTTAAAATTGTATATTTATCCAACATGTCAAAGGATTCAATAGCTAATTATGAAGTCGGACGTGACCATTTAACAGTCATTATGACAACTTCTTACTTCTGAGCCCCCCTCCTCTAAGGGCAGCAGTGTCCAAGAGAAACATGATGTTTGTCACAGGCATAATTTTTTCTAGTAAAATATACATTTAAAATGTTAAAAGAAACAGGTGAAAAGTTTAAGAATATATTTTATTTAACTCAATATATCTAAAATACTGTAATTTTAACGTACTCACGATCAAAATTATTAATGGGGTATTTTACATTTTTTTCCTAAATCTGTGAAACCTGTGTGTATTTTACACTTAACAGCATGTTTCCAATCAGACTAGCTACACTTAAAGGGCTCAGTAGCCACATGCAGCCAGTGGCTACTATACTGGAAACAGCTCAGCCCTAACATTACGTATCACAACCAGAGACTCTAAGAGATTATTTAGATGTTTATTACCCCTTATACTATGGGCTTCCCTGGTGGCTCAGACAGTAAAGAATTCGCCTGCAATGCAGGAGACCCAAGTTCTATCCCTGGGTCAGGAAGATCCCCTGGAGAAGGAAATGGCAACCTACTCCAGTATTTTTGCCTGGAGAATCCCATGGACAGAGGAGCCTGGTGGACCAAAGTCTACAGGGTTGCAGAGAGTCACTCAGGCATGTGCGATTACCAGTTTCTTTCTACCACTTACTACATACACCACACTGAACCTAGCTCCAATATCAGAGAGGTTCAGGTGACTCTGAAAGAAATCAGAACAGAGCACTTATTTAGAAGTTGAATAGAACAGGTTCCATGATCAGCACAGATCAGTTCACTGACCTAGTTGTCTGCACTGGCCTAGTTAACTGCATGAGACTATCTTGAATTGTAATTCCAACAAATCAAGCTGTTGGAATAGAAAAGCACAGCACAAAGGAGGCCTTTCTGAACCTCGGTTTCAGTCTTCCCTTCTGTTTATAAACTTTTCTTTCTATATCCAAAACAGAATGATGAACCATGTATTATTAAAAAAAAAAAAAAACATAAAAATAGTGACTGCTGCTTCCGTTCGAGAATGTTCAGGGGGTTTTGAGTAGCTGGTGCGGTGTGTGTCTCTCACACCCCCATGCCAGATCTCTTGTGGCCGGTGTTCAAGTGTTTCATCCCTTTGTCTGGCCTCTCATTTCTTCTCCTTGTAATTTGGTGCAGAAATAAGTGATGATAGCTTTGGCCAGCAGAGTCATTTCTGAAAAATAATAGAATTAACATAAAGGTAAAATACACAAGTAAAAACAATACCTTATCTACCGCCCCTGCCTTTACCCTTCACACAGACAGAATCCAGCATCACTGTAGCAGGGACTTGGCCTCTGGGGAAAGAATGGGCTGAAATGAGCTGACTCGCAGCGATTACTGCTGGCTTACTGAGAAGCATCTGCTATCGATCATCCCCATGTCACTGTGAAGTCTTTATTCAGAAAAGACCTTTATCATTCAATTTAGAGACTAGAGAGAAGGGGAAGAAGAAAGAGAACTGTTATCGGGAGGTCAAATAGGGAGACTTCAAGATTTTTACTGATAGTCTTAAGATTATGAAGACCCTACGGATGGGCAGCAATCCTACGAAGCCTACCATACAGATATTACCATCTTCATACTTGGAAATAGCTGAATCTTCAAAGCTAAGCGTCCTTTACGGAGACAGGCAAATAATGCCCTTTGTTTTATATTTCAGGTATTCACACTCGGGTCCTTGATGTCACAAAGAAGAAGCAAATTGACCAGTTTGCCAATGACATTGAGAGACTTGATGTTCTCTTTAACGTTGCTGGGTAATTCACAACTTTTCACTTCCACTCTTCTTACAGAAAGCTTTCTGCAACTCTCACACAAAGAATTTTGATAAAGCAAAATTATTCATTGTGAACCATAATATATTCCTTGGGGAATATGGCTAAAATTTTGGACATAATTTTTATTACAATTAAGATCAGCAAGTAAAACAGCCGTAGACATTGACATAGGCTTGGGGTCTACAGGCAGTTAGGGTCACTCAGGGCACCAGCAGTAACACGAAGCTATTGCTGTTTTCAGGCCTGGTACCAGGCTCATGCCAACGGACTTGTCACTGATGCTCTACTAAGACTGATAAAATAATATGAAAAACTTTTCCAGTAGAGTGTCTTTAAAATGACCCTCTATCAGAGTACATTTAAAAGAAGCCAAGTACTCAGATTATTGAAATGTGAATGTCCCCAATTTTTTGGCACATTGGCACCCCACTCCAGTACTCTTGCCTGGAGAATCCCATGGACGGAGGAGCCTGGTGGGCTGCAGTCCATGGAGTCGCAAAGAGTCAGACACGACTGAGCGACTTCACTTTCACTTTTCACTTTCATGCATTGGAGAAGGAAATGGCAACCCACTCCAGCGTTCTTGCCTGGAGAATCCCAGGGATGGTGGAGCCTGGTGGGGTCTCACAGAGTCCGCACGACAAGTGACTTAGCAGCAGCAGCAGCAAGTTCTTTATACCTCCCAAGCTCAGTGTTTCTTATTGGGACAGTCAATCCCAGCAAAAGAAGGTTCACGTTGTACCTTTATACACAACACAAAGAGAATGGCTTAACTGAACATCATGGGGGTGGTACCAAGCTTCCTGAACCACGCATGTAAAGCTAGAACTGGAGCAGCTACATGTAGATACAGCCACCGCTGGAACCCACTCTCCCTTCTCAGACATATCAGTAGATGTGAGTAAATAGGATCTCAGTATATACCTTCCAGATGTCCCACTTTTCTTAGGTAGTGTTAAATTTATACTCCTGCATTGGTAGAAGAATCCTAGAACGTTCTAATATAGTTTTATGATTCTACCTAATCATGATTCAGAGTGAAAAAAAAAATCTCTGCATTCATAGTTTATCATATGTTACAATGTATGAAAATTAAATTAGAGCAACAATTTGTGATGATCTGGTTTATAAATAACCTGCTCATCCCTCATATGAGGATATACACAGAACCGTGGAAAAAACAATTAGCAAAATTAGTTTTTGAGCATCTGTTAAGTTTTCAGCAACCTAAAGGATACAGAAATAGAGCGTGTGATTCTTGCTGTCATTCAGTTGAACTGGAAATACAATGGTGCATAGGAATCAGAACCAACAATCTTTTATAATTAATTACATAATTTTGGTCCAGGGACAGTGAAATCAATAGGACTCAAGTGTTTAGAAAGCTTCCTTGAGGAAATGTGACTTCAAAAGAGTGAAGTTTATATTAAAGGTTTTGCTTTGTTCTGCAGTGTTTACTCAGTATGTTAGAACTGTAGAGTAGGGGTACTGCTTTGCTACCCTGAGATGTTGAGACTTGTTTCCTTGAGTTTAGATTTCTCCTTGAGAATGTTAAATTTGTGCCACCAGAGGGCGCTCTTGAAATAGTAGTTAAGCATTCTATTCTCCTTTGTTTTTTATTTTTTTTTAATGGGTTTCCCTGATGGCTCAGATGGTAAAGAATCTCCCTGCAATGCAGGAGACCCCAGGTTTGATCCTTGGGTCGGTAAGATCCCCTAGAGAAGGGAATGGCAACCCACTCCAGTATTCTTGCCCGGGAAATTTTCCTTGGAGTTTTGATTTCCCTTGAGAATGTTAAATTTGTGCCACCAGAGGGCGCTCTTGCTCTTGAAATGATCGTTATGCAGCGTGTTCTCATTTGTTTAGTTTTGGGTTTGGGGTTTTGCGGTTTTTTAATATGTATTTATTTTTGCTGCATCAGGTCTTAGTTGCAGAATGCAGGAATCTTTCATTGAGGCCCATGGACTCTCTACTTGAGGCAAGCGGGCTTAGTTGTCTTTAGCATGTGGGATCTTAGTTCCCTGCCCAGGGATGGAACCCACATTTCCTGCACTGGAACCTGAATTCTTAACCACTGGACCACCAAGAAATCCATGTTTATTTTTAATGACAGTGATTTTCCTGTGCAGTTGGTATAAAATCTCTTATGTTTCTTAGTTTCCAAACTCCTGCTTTCTTTTAAAAGAAGTTTTTGGTCTTAAACTTTTTTAGCTTATGGTGTTAGAATACTTCACCTAATGTACTAAGTGATACTAGGTTTGACTTGTTAATAGTCTTGGTAATGGAAGGGACAATGGTCTAAGCCAATAAAGAACAATGAAAAGGATAAGGAAATTCAATAGAAGTTTTTTAGGATGATCATTTTCCCCATTGCTTAATCACTCTTCCAGTTTCGTCCATCACGGAACCATCCTGGACTGTGAGGAGACAGACTGGGATTTCTCGATGAACCTCAACGTCCGCAGCATGTACCTGATGATCAAGGCTTTTCTTCCTAAGGTAAGGTGACCAGCATCGCTAGCATAAGCACCAGGAAATAAGTGGGTCTCCACACTGGACATCCAGAGAGGATCCCCAGTCTGATAATAGCTCACATACTGACTAACCTGTATTGAACATGTATATCAAGACATTTAATAGAAATGAACTCGTTTAACTTTCCACTTCATTCACTCAAGGGCTATGGGCCAGGCTGCATTTCAGATGAAGAAGGCATCAGAGAGCTAAACAAAGTCCTTTCTATAATGAAGGTCCTGTGTTTGAGGGGTGAGATGGGACACTATGTCATCAAATAAACGTATAACATGTGGGATGGTTGTGAGTACTATGAATTAAAAAGATGCTAGTTTATCAGAGAGGTCCAGGAGGGCCTCACTAAAAAAGTGTAACTTTCATAGAAGTCCCAGGGGAGTGAGGGAGCCGAAGGTTCAGCTATCTGGGATTGGCAGCAAGGAGGCTTGTGGGACCAAAGCAGCCTGATGAGGTAGGTGCTGCTTTATCACGTCCAGTGTGTGGAGGGATGAAGCTGGGGGGTTAGCTAACTTGCCTGAAGTCATGTGACTAGTCAAAAACTAGCCATTTAACTAGGAAGTGGTTACAGCCGGGATTTGAACCCTAGAAGCTGGGCCCCTTCTTTCTTTCCTTTCTTCCTTTATGGCTGGAGTGACTTTCTGTCGCTGTGCAGGGGTTCTCTCTAGTTGCAGCGAGCTGGGGCTGCTCTCCAGTGCTGCTGCAAGGTCTTCTTGTTGTGGGGGCTTCTCTCATTACGGAGTACAGGTTCTGGGTGTGCGGGCTTCGGTAATTGCGGCTCGCCAGCTTAGCAGCCGTGACGCACGGGCTTAGTCGCTTTGCGGCATGTAGGATCTTCTCAGACCAGGGGTTAGTCCTGGCTTGTCCCCTGCATTGGCAGGCAGAGTCTTAACCACTGGGCCACCAGGTAAGTCCTGGGCCCCTTCTTGAACGTCAGTGTCTAGACACACACTCATTGCTTTTCTGTACCCTGAGTATTTGCCTTGCACTCCTGCTCTCAGCCGAGCCACAGAGGTACCAGCAAGGTGAGAGACAGCGTGTGCTAAAGAGAGAATATTCCTCCTGAGTCTGCTGCCCTCACATTCACCAGCCTTCACACAACTCATCACTGTTTTAAATTTATTTTACAAAGAACCATTAAGTGCCTTTCAACTGAGAGCGCCATACTACGTGCTTTGGGGGAGGAGAACAGAAACATGAAAAACACTGACTTCAGATGAGCTTATGAGCCAGCAGTAGCAGACTGCACAGGCTCAGACAATGAACAGGGTGGACTTTGCACAGAACAGGCTCAGTTCAGGGTTGTAAATTGAACCCTAGTGAAATGCAGAAACGCTGGGCTCGAAGAAGCACAAGCTGGAATCAAGATTGCCAGGAGAAATATCACCTCAGATATGCAGATGACGCCACCCTTATGGCAGAAAGTGAAGAGGAACTAAAGAGCCTCTTGATGAAAGTGAAAGAGGAGAGTGAAAAAGTTGGCTTAAAGCTCAACATTCAGAAAACGAAGATCATGGCATCTGGGCCCATCACTTCATGGGAAATAGATGGGGAAACAGTGGAAACAGTGTCAGACTTTATTTTTGGGGGCTCCAAAATCACTGCAGATGGTGACTGCAGCCATGATATTAAAAGACGCTTACTCCTTGGACGCTTACTCCTTGGAGGAAAAGTTATGACCAACCTAGACAGCATATTAAAAAGCAGAGACATCATGACCTTTGCCAACAAAGGTCTGTCTAGTCAAGGCTATGGTTTTTCCAGTGGTCATGTATGGATGTGAGAATTGGACTGTGAAGAAAGCTGAGCACCGAAGAATTGATGCTTTTGAACTGTGGTGTTGGAGAAGACTCTTGAGAGTCCCTTGGACTGCAAGGAGATCCAACCAGTCCATTCTAAAGGAGATCAGCCCTGGGTGTTCTTTGGAAGGACTGATGCTAAAGCTGAAACTCCAGTACTTTGGGCACTTCATGTGAAGAGTTGACTCATTGGAAAAGACTCTGATGCTGGGAGGGATTGGGGGTAGGAGGAGAAGGGGACGACAGAGGATGAGATGGCTGGATGGCATCACTGACTCGATGGGCATGAGTCTCAGTGAACTCCGGGAGTTGGTGATGGACAGGGAGGCCTGGCGTGCTGCGATTCATGGGGTCGCAAAGAGCCGGACACAACTGAGCGACTGAACTGAACTGAAATGCAGGAGAGCTGCCCCTCTCCTCCACCCCAGCTGGGTTAGATGACTGGCACACTGAATGTTGCCCCAGCCCAGGGCGGGAGATGAGTTTTTTGATGGCAACACAGTTGCTGATACTTTGCTGTGGACATTAAGCCTAATGTCAAGAAGGATACAGAAGAAAGCTAAAAGGAAAATTGGAGAAATTGACTTAGTAATGAAGGAACTTTTTTAACCTACTTCTTTGCGTCTAGAAGGAATCTTTGGATTGGCCCTGGTGGCTCAGATGGTAAAGAATCTGCCTGCAATGCGGGAGACCTGGGTTCGATCCCTGGGTCGGGAAGATCCCCTGGAGAAGGGAACAGCTACCCACTCCGGTAGTCTTGCCTGGAGAATCCCATGGACAGAGGAGCCTGGTGGGCTACAGTCCATGGGGTCACAAAGAGTTGGACACAACTGAGCAACTAACGTACACACGAATGTTGAACTAGCAAATTTTTAAAATATATACATTTTTAAGACTTTGTCCTTTTAGTTTTTCTTTTTGGCCAAACTACACGGCATGCAGGATCTTAGTTCCCTTTCAGTTCAGTTCAGTCGCTCAGTCGTGTCTGACTCTGTGACCCCACAAATCGCAGCACGCCCTTTACCAGGGATCAAAACTGCATCCCCAGCAGTGGATATGCAGTCTTAACCGCTGGACCACCAGGATTCCCAGGATTGCATTTTTTTTTTTTTTTTGCCTGTTTGGAGTTCACGAGAATCTGAACTGGAGTGTATTTCTTGAAGACTTGAAGACTCAAGATCAGAGGAAAAGCAAAGGCTATGGTAAAAGAGCAAGCTTGGGTCAGATGGATAAGCCTGTGTCATGTGTAGGGGGCACATCTGTACACCGAATGTCTGATAGACACTGGGAAGGATGTGGGTGTACGGTACAGTAGAAGCCAAAATTTAGACTTGTTAAGTGTTCACTTTTAAATATCAAATGCTAACTTTCAAATTAGTGAGTTTGCCTATGAGGTAAAGCAACTTAACAATAATCCATGTGAGCCAGTGACACTCATGTGTAAAAAAATCCCAAGAGATATTAATGACTGGGATGAGAAATCAGAAGTCACTTGTCAAGTGACGCTAACGGGCCTGACCCGGGATTTTGGAATCAGGTGTTGGAAGACCTTAGGCAGGCCTGAGCTCTGCCCCTAAGTCGCCACGGGACCTGGGAGATGACACTCCCTCAGCATCTGTTTCTTCTATTTAAAATGAGGGTGACAGATTCCACAATCCTTTCCAGCCGTAATTATGTTCCTTAAATATGATGCACATGTACCGGCTTAGAACTTTCCAGGGGAAGCCAGAGTTTGCAGTCTAGGCAGATTTGTAAGGTCAGGTGGTCAAAACACAGGAATAATACTGGAAATTTTTGTTCATGAATTATTGTTGTTGTTCAGTCGCTCAGTCGTGTCTGACTCTTTGTGACCCCATGGACTCCAGCGTTCCTGAATAAGCATACAGAAAACCATTCCAAGACTGAAAGAGCACTGAAAAAGCAGAGAACGAACTAAAAATACTGTAAAAGGAGGTCAGTGCAGAATCCAAGGCCCATCAGAAGAGAAGATCCATTACAGCAAGGATCCGGGAATGTCTTGGATATTTGGGGGTTTTCTTCCTTTGCTGAATCTTAAGACAGGTCCCTCACACATTGAGGTGCTGACCAGACATTTGCTGGATGAAGAAATGAATCTTGGTTGTCAGTCCGGGTAGAGGTCATGCATGGAATCACTGAAGACAAGCCAGGGTCTGCCAAATTTAGGAGCTGAGCTCTGGTCAGTGAGGGCAGAAGAGCTCACAGTAGGCTAACTAGATATAGCCAGAGGGAATCTTTAGAGATCTTTGTAGCACCTGCCGGAGTCTCTGAGAAGTCAAAGCTTGACAGCACAACCATGTCCAGGCACTTCATTTTATTGTTGCACCTGCCAGAGAGGAGCACTCACAGCAAGACAGCAGGTGCTGAGCTGGTGGTAAGAAGGCAGCGTGGGAGGAAGGCAAGGACTGTGGGTTCTAGAATCAGCCGGCAGACCTGGGCTAAGCGCATAGTCCAAGGGTTAGAGGGCAGCAGTAACATGTCCCGGGTGACTGTATTCCAAAGCACTGCCTGGGGAATTTATTGCATTTCAGAAGATCGGCGACTGAACTTATTCAATAGTCTGTCTTTATATATTAAACTGTGTGTGTGTGTGTGCGCGCTCAATCATGTTATCATGTCTGCGTCTTTGTGACCCCATGGACTATAGCCCACCAGGCTCCTCTGCCTGTGGAATTTTCCAGGCAAGAATACTGGAGTGGGTTGCCATTCCATTTTCCAGGGGATCTTCCCCACCTAGGGGTTGAACCCACGTCTCTTGTGTCTGTCTCTTGCACTGGCAGGCAGATTCTTTACCACTGAGCCACCCAGGAAGCCCCAACTGGGCTACGTATATTCCATGGGCTTCCTGGGTGGCTCAGTGGTAAAGAATCCACTTGTCAATGCAGTAGACATAGGAGATGCAGGTTCGATCCCTGAGTTGGGAAGATCCCCTAAAAAAGGGACTGGCCACCCACTCCAGTATTCTTGCCTGGAGAATTCCATGGACAGAGGAGCCTGGTGGGCTACAGTCCATGGGGTCACAAAGAGTCAGACATAACTAAGTGACTGAGCAGGCACAGCACATGTATTCCATGTATATTAAAAATGGATTGTATATTTCAATTATACCTCCATGAAACTGGGAAAATTAATTAAGGCAGGTTATGTTATTTGCTAAAATGGATAAGAAAATAATTTTAAGGCTTAGTTTTCAGCACTGTTATACTTTGCTAATTTTCCTGGTCTTTTATTACAAGGACTCCTCTTTATTATATAGACACGCAAGTTGAGTTAAATAGTTTCTTTTTCTGCCACCTTGACCTCACTGGGTCACCTCAGCCTCTCCTTGTATCCCTTTAGTCCATCCAACATAAGACCTTTGGTTATTTTAGACTTTCTGCTCTTAAGTACAGTTAGTAGCTAAGTATCAAAACAGAAAGTAAGAGTGCCAGAAGGAAACACAGAATCTTGGCAAACTCATCTCCGGGTCATTGAACCACTCGCCTTCTCCATTCCTCACCTCTCTGGAAGCTGCTGGAGAAACTTGCGCCAATGGAAGTGACTTTTTTCTTAGAGCCCTTTCACTGCCTACAGAGACTCCTCCCCCGTAGAAACTGCGTACTTGCCTTTCATAACAGAGCATGTCCTGGTTTTCCTCCCTGTGTCCTCCATCTCCCCCAGCACTTATTCTGACTCTTCACCATCTCCGCCTTGTTCCGTACAGCCATCCCCACACCCTCTGATTTCAATAAGTTGGTGCCTATATTACCACCAAAATCCTGACTTTCTCTGCCCACTGATGCAGAATAAATAAGTACAGAGACAGAGCTTGGAGAAAGTAGGAAAATGGCTTTAATCTCCAGTGGGCCAGGAGGAGAACACAGCAGGCCACGACCTCAAGAGCTGAGCCCCCCACGTGCGGAATCTGAGGGCATCACATAGACTGGGCTCGCAGTTTGGGGCGTGTGATAAGGAGCGAAGTAGTGAGAGTGTTGCATTCTTTTCTGGTTTCAAAACAGTCAGAGCTGGCATCAGGTAGCCCATAACTGGGCCTGGCAGTCCAGTAATCAGGTCCATTTGCCTGTGGTTTATCATACTGCGGCCCCTCTTTGAAATGCAAAAAGCTACAAGGGGTAGTCTGCAAAAGAAGGGGGAAGGTAAGCACCTGGTCCACAATGTAATTTACATAGAGTTAAGGGGCAGAAGGTGCAGGTTGTAATTTACATAGTGTCTGGTTAGTTTTGTGAGATACAGACTAGTAACCGTTGCAGTTAAGCCGAGAGTGATTAACTCTTTCAGGCCCGTTTACATTCCTTCTCTAGTCTGGTCAGTTTCTTTTCCTTTCCTTGTTCTCAGCAGAGGAAAAGCTTCATTGCTATTTTTGCTGCAACACCCATTAGACAGGCATTCTCTCCAACTCTCACTTCTTCCCCCTCAAACCTTCATGGGTGGGTACCCATGTGAATCTGCATGCAGTGCAGGAGACCCAGATTCGATCCCTGAGTTGGGCCTGGAGAAGGAAATGGCAACCCACTCCAGTATTCTTGCCTGGAAAATCCCATGGACAGAGGAGCCTGGTGGACCACCGTCCATGGGGTCGCAGAGTCGGACATGACCGAGCGACTGACACTTTCAGACTACCATGCCCTTGCACAGGTGTGTATCTCTTGAAAACACATATATGTCTTTTAATTAAGTATAAAGTGAAGTGAGTGAAGTCTCTCAGTCATGTCTGACTCTCTGGGACCCCATGGACTGTAGCCCACTAGGCTCCTTCATCCATGGGATTTTCCAGGCAAGAGTGCTGGAGTGGGTTGCCATTTCCTTCTCCAGGGGATCTTCCCAACCCAGGGATCGAACCCAGGTCTCCTGCATTGCAAGCAAATGCTTTACCGTCTGAGCCACCAGGGAAGCTGGCAATTAAGTATAAGTTCCTCTGAAAACATTTTCAATTCATAGCAGCTTTTTTTACTGATGTACCCTTTTAGGTCTGGGGCAGAGCTCAGCCATCTGCACTTGAACCTAGCCCCTCACAAAATTTCGATTTATTAAGTGTACTGACTGGCTGCTGGGTACCCTGTCTAGGAAGACAGAACAGTCACACACCCTCCTTTTAAGACCTTCACAC
>NW_011494835.1:3918406-3932138 GCF_000754665.1 Bison bison bison
CTGATGGAGGTATTGTTGGGTAACACTGCCTTAGATGGTGTGGGGGGTAGAGCCCTCACTGCAGGCAGCCAGGTCCCAAGTCCCATCCGAGTTACCTCGATTGTCTCCACCTCTGTTGCCCACAGACATCTCTGGTCTCTACCCTCTGCGACCCCATGGACTGCAGTCTGCCAGGCTCCTCTGTCCATGGGATTCCCCAGGCAACAATACTAGAGTGAGCTGCCATTTCCGACTCCAGGGCATCTTCCTGACCTACACTGGCAGGCAGATTCTTTATCGCTGAGGCCCCTCATTTCCTAAATCCCTGCATCATCTTCCAGTGATCCCCTGTACATGAGACAGGGTAATTTTTCTAACCTGCAAATCTGAGCATGCCACTCCCCTCTGCATTAAACCCCTCATTGTCTCCACCGCATTGCCTTCTGGTTTAAACCCAAATTCCTAAATTTAGCCCCTTTGGCCTCTGCAGCTTTCTAATATTCCAGCTTTCAAAACATCAGCCATCCTCTGCGTGCCCCGGAACCTTGGCTGACTCCTTCTCGCCACACCCGACTCCTTCTCTGTGTCGGACTCTGCAGACATGGAGATGATGCACGATGGTACAGGTGGATTTTTGAGTTTAGCATGAAGGAACTACTGCTGAGATAACATTCCTGCTGCAGATTGTATCGGCTACTTGGATCAGACTGGTAGTTCTACAGGCAGGCCGGGACTGAGTCGTCTGTCTTTGAATCGCTGGTCGTGACTCTGTATCTGACCACAGTAAGTAGTCAACAAGAATGATACATGGTAAGAGTTTTCCATCAGGAACACACAGTAACATTAACATTCATCAGCCTTTCATTTAGCTCAGGGTCCCTTCTTGGTCTTGCCGATGCTCTTATGCCCCAGGAAGGCAGTAACCCCTTGAGTAAAGTTCCTGCCGATGTATACACAGGCCGTCAGTTCCCGGGAGTGACTGGGTGAGACCATTAAAGCTCCTTCACGGTGCTTAATGTTAACTGTTAATAAGGTAGCTCTGCAAACTATAATAAATGTACATCTTTTATTTTGGGCTTCCTTCGTAGCTCAGTTGGTAAAGAATCTGCCTGCAATGTGGGAGACCTGGGTTCGATCCCTGGGTCCGGAAGATTCCCTGGAGAAGGAAATGGCAACCCACTCCAGTATTCTTGCCTAGAGAATCCCATGGACAGAGGAGCCTGGAGGGCTACAGTCCATGGGATCTCAAGAGTCGGACACAGCTTAGCGACTAAACCACCACCACCACATCTTTCAGTTTAGTTCTCATTTTTGGCCGTGCTGGCTCTTTGTTGCTGCATGGGCATTTCTGTAGTTTCCGAGAGCGGGGACCACTCTCTAGTCACTGCACACAGGCTTCTCACTGAAGTGGCTTCTCTTTTGCAGGACACAGCAGGCTCTAGCTCACGTGGGCTTCAGTAGCTGCAGCTCCCGGGCTCCAGAGCACAGGCTCAGGAGTTACTGTGCTTGGATTTAGTTGCTCCACTGCATGTGGCATATTCCCAGATCAGAGATCGAATCCACATCTCTTCTTTGGCAGGTGGATTCTTTACCACTGAGCCACCAGGAAAGCACCAAATGTACATCTTTTAAAGAGGTAGAATTTTTAACCTACAGAATAGCATGTTTTGGGGGGTTTTTTGTCTTTGTTTTGTTTTGGCAGATGCTGGCTCAGAAATCTGGCAACATTATCAACATGTCCTCTGTGGCTTCCAGCATCAAAGGTAGGCGTGTCTTCCTCTGGGAATCATGACCCATGGACTGACACATCTTCAGGAGCTTAAGGGTTTGGGGAACAAGCACAGCAGAGATCATGTAACCCACACATGAGTTCAAAACTGCTTTTTTTAAAACTGGAATTAAGCACCAAGCCTTTTGCCTTAAATATGAACCAATCATGGAACTAAAGTTTGCTTGCTTTGCCCTCCTTTTTTTTCCCCCTCTAAATGGATATAGAAATGAAGATCAAAATGGGGGAAGGAAACATTTATCCATTTAATTAATCAAAAAAGATGTACTGAACATCCACTAGATGCCCCTGACCCCAGAGAATCCACAGCCCCAAAGGGGGAGAGACATGGGGAAGCACACGTCTTCTGCAGCGTGATAGGATTACAACAGAGCTCTGCACAGAGTGCCCTCGTGGTACCAGAGACGGACCTCTGCCTGTGGCCTGGGGAGAGCTGCACAAAGACTTGTGAGCCAGCCCTCAGCGAGAGGTCAAGCTGCAAACACGTCTGTGATGCAGACATGGAGATGATGCCTGATGGTACAGGTGGATTTTCGAGTTTAGAATGGAGGAGCTGCTGCTGAGATAACATTCCTTCTTTCAGCAAGGATACACAGTAAGCCCTCCTGGGAGAGAAATACAAAGAAATAGGTTTGGTTGAGTTGTGTTTTGTTTCCCTTTGATTTATCCTTGTTGTTTGTTTGTTTATTTGTTTGTTTTAATTTGGAATCCACCTAAGAATTCTACCAATTGATGATGAAAAGCTAAGGGTACAGCTCTCACTTAAATGTAGCATCTCAACACAGAAGTCTCACCTGAATTGTGCCAACAATGATACTATGTCCCCAGATTCAGAAACTAGCCCTATTAATGGAGAAGAACTGATATCAGTTTTTTAAAAGGGTGGAGTGTGAGGAAGCAGGACAGTGGTCTCCTGCTTCCTAAAGGAGACTGCTTTTTATTTCTTCCTCCCCTCCTTCTCAGGTATGATATGCCCTGGTGGCTCAGTGGTAAAGAATCTGCCTGCAATGCGGGACGCCCAGTTTCCATCCCTGGATCAGGAAGGTTCCCTGGAGAAGGGAATGGCAACCCACTCCAGTATTCTTGCCTGGAGAATCCCATGGATAGCGGAGCCAGTCCATGGGGTCGCAGAGAGTCGGACACGCCTGAGTGACTAACACCTGCTTTCCTTCTCAGGCGTTGTGAACAGGTGCGTGTACAGCACAACCAAGGCGGCCGTGATCGGCCTCACAAAGTCCGTGGCTGCAGACTTCATCCAGCAGGGTATCCGGTGCAACTGTGTGTGTCCAGGTGAGCTGGGCGCTGTGGGACCGTGAACTTGACCTTTCTGACCTTCTGGCTGCCGCTCTGAAAGGCGTCTGTGCAGGCTAGTTTATCACATGTTGTGTTGTCACTGGGCAAAGTGCGAAAGAAAAAGAGCCTAGGCTAATAGAGACACAGAGGTAGGGAACAAACACGGACACCAGGGGGAAGAAAGCAGAATGGGCCAATTGGGAGACTGGGATTGACATACATATACTACTATGTATAAAAGAGATGGCTAAGGAGAACCTGCCGTATAGCACAGGGAACTCAACTCATTGCTCTGTGGTGACCTGAATGGGAAGAAAATCCAAAAAAGAGGGGATATATGTATGCGTATAGCTGATTCACTTTGCAGTACAGCAGAAACAGACACAGCAGTGCAAAGCAACTATACTCCAATATAAAATAATACAATTTTTAGAAAGAGAAAAAAAGGGGGGTTATTAAGATAATAGTCCAACAGTAAGTTGGGAATAAGATCCTAAGTAATTAGGAACAAACTGCAGATGTGTTAAAAAGCAAAATTCAACCAAGTAAATTTGAAAATCTAATTGGCTGTATTCAGTGATTCATAAATCAGGTGGCATCCTGTTTAGCAACTAGGTGGATGCTCCAAGGAGTTCTATACAAATGGAAAGTTTTTATGGAAAGGAGGATGGGGCAAGGAAGTCATTGGCAAAAGAAAAGGATTTTCTAGGCTGTGTTCGTGTTAAGTTGCTTCAGTCGTGTCCGACTCTATGGGACTCTAAGGACTGTAAGCCTGCCAGGCTCCTCTGCCCATGGGATTTTCCAGGCAAGAGCATTGGAGTAGGTTGCCATTTCCTCCTCCAGGGGGATCTTTCCAGCCCAGGAATTGAACCCACGTCTCTTACATGTCCTGCAATTGGCAGGCAGGTTCTTTACCACTATGCCACCTGGGAAGCCCTATTCCAGTCTAGGGAGGAAGGGATGGCGTGAATTTTATCATACAGATTGCCTCTTCTTCCTCTGGGGGGAGAGAGGGCCCATGAGGCCGATACCTCACTGGGTGCCGACCAGAAAATTCCAGACTGGTTGATTAAGATTCTATTTCTGGTAAAGACTGAAACTGCAGTTAGGTTAGGCATTAAATACAGGTTTGGTATCATGGGCTTTAGCACAAATGATGCCATTTTGATTCAACAAATCCAAAGTATTTAAATGCTACTTGTGTGGATGGGGGCCATTCTAAACCCTGTGATTAACAGTCATAACTGGCCTGGGCTTGGTGTTTTGGAAGCAGGCCAGGATGGTCTTGTCAGAGAAAAGGCGAAAAGTAGGCTGTACTCCCAGCACAGCAGGAAGGAGAAGGAGCCTTCGGACACAGGGAGCCACTGAGGCAAGTCAGTCACCTGGGATGGCCCATAAGCAAAAAGGAGGGATTAATACCTTCCTTTATGCTATACAGAGGGGGTCGGCAAACCGTGGTCTGCAGGCCAGATCTGACTCACCACCTGTTTTGTAAACACAGTTTTATGGGAACACATCTCACCCAGTTTGCTTCTGTACTGGTTAAGTCTGCTTTCATGCCAGAGTCAAAGCTGAGTAGTTGTAACAGACCAAATGGTTCTCGAAGCTAAAAATACTTTCTCACTGTTGACTAAAAAGTATGCTGGCCCCTCATGTAAAGGAAAGGAGAAAAGGAGAGATTATTATTAGTAGAAAGGACATTTATGTTTATACTATACAGCAGTCTATTAAGCGTGCAATAGCAGTGTGCCTAAGAAAACAATGTGTATATCTTAATTCAAAAACATTTTATTGCTAAAAAATGCTAACCATCATCTGAGTCTCCAGTGAGTCATTATCCTTCTGCAACAGTAACAGCATAGATCACTGATCACAGATGGAGGGCGGTTCCCTCCCACAGAAGAGGAAGGCAACATGTGTATACCTATGGCTGATTCATGTTGGTGTTTGGTAGAAACCAACACAATTCTGTAAAGCAGTTATCTTTCAATTAAAAAATTAATTAATTAAAAAAACGAATACAGTAATAATGAAAATGTTTCAAATATCGCAAGAATACCAAAGGTGACACAGAGACACGAAGTGAGCAAATATTATTGGGAAAATGCTGCCAGTAGACTTGCTCAAAGAAGCACTGCAAAGACCTTCAATTTGTAAGAAATGCAGTACTTGTGAAGTGCAGTCAAGCAAAGTGCAGTAAAATGAGGTCTGCCTGTTCAGGGTGCTGAAGAGGAATTACCAACTTCCTCTCTGAAACCAAATTCAGTATTGCATGTCCAGAATCAAAGTTTCTCTTCGTAGTTCACAACTGCTCGTGGGGGGTGGGGTGGAGAAGCATTTCACAATGACCCGTGGGACCTTTCCAAACCCGAGGGGCACACCAGAATTCGGGGAAGGAGTTGATGGGGGAGCACTGTGTATGGTTTGGAAAGCAACACAGGGGATTCTGATGGCATCCTTCATGGTCTCCCCTTGGTTGAAAACCACTGACTTACTAGATAAAAGGGGTGAAGCTACCAAGTAACCTTCAAGCCGCAGAATTTCCAAGATTGAAGTGTTCTGTTTAATTTTTCTTGGACCGGAAAGGTAAACTCAAGTAACACTAGCCAAGAGGAGGATCAGGACTCTCCCGGCAGTCCAGTGGCTAAGACACTGTGCTCCCATTGCAGGGGGCCCAGGTTTGATCCCTGGTCAGAGAACTAGATGCCACATGTCTCAACTGAAGATGCTGTGTGCCACAACTAAAACAAATAAATAAACAAATGTTGTTTTAAGAAAAGAAAGAGGAGGATCTGACAGGAGAGACACAGTTTTGCTAGGTTTTAACATACACACTGGTGATATTGTTGGCTATTCTTGGTGCCATTTACCCAGTGGAATAAAATGTCTAATGATTTGGAAAATGTGGTTGTTTTAAAGCTGGACTTTTTGGAAGACTGGAAAATATATCCTCACACTGTCTGGGACAGGGAACTAGCTTTGACTCACTGAGCCAGTCACAGAAGAAAATGTGACAAGGAATGAGAGTCTGGGATGGTACTGATGGACGACACTTCAACACCAGACTGGTGTGGACGATGGCAGCGTGCGTCAGTCTGCACGGGGACTCGGCGGAGTCAGGTGGCTGGAATCGAGGGAGAGGACTAGGCTTGCCTCTCAGCCTTCACGTGTTGGTTGCTCAGTCGTGTCCAGCTCTTCAACCCCTTGGACTGTAGCCTGCCAGGCTCCTCTGTCCATGGGATTTCCCAGGCAAGAAATACTGGAGTGGGTTGCCATTTCCTTCTCCAGGGGATCTCTCTGACCCAGGGATCGAGCCCGGGTCTCCTGCATAGTAGGCAGATTCTTTAGCGTCTGAACCACAAAGGAAACCCTTAGTCATTAAGACCGGTCACATGTAAGATATGGTGCGCATCTGCCCCAGTGGGCAGCAAGAATTTTGAGGAGGTTGTCTTGAGCACACCGTTGGTAGAATTGTGGACTCTAAGGAGGCTGTTGATGAGGCAAGTGAGGAAAATATCAGAAATTGGATAGAGAGAGATTTTTATTATGTGGTATAAGAATTTCATCAACACTATTGCCTGCAGTAACTGTGAAGGGTGGAAAATGTTCCTGATGAGCCAGGCGATATAGCCAAGGCAGCAGCCACCCATCCTGTGGAAGGTTCCGCCTGCTCATGGTAAAGTGTGAGAGCAGAGAGACAAGCTAAGGACAGGGCTGTTAAACAGCAAGAAGCCAGGATTTTTAGGTTTCGAAGATTCCCAGCCTTTCCAGAGAAATGGCAAACGATAATAAAATTAAGATTCTGGTTCTGAAGGAGGGAGATAAACTGAGAGATTGGGACTGATGTACACACACTACTCTATATGATGTAGATAACCGAGGATCTACTGCATAGCACAGGGAACTCTATTCAATACTCTGTAGTGGCCTCCAAGGGAAAAGAACCTAAAAAAGAGTGGATGTATGTACACGTATAACAGACTCACTTTGCTGTAAACCTGAAACTAACACAACGTTGTAAATCAATTATATCCCCATAAAAAGTTTCAAAAGAAAGAAATTGTTTCCGAGCAAACGTCCAATCCCTGACACGCCCAGGAGTATGGTCTAAGGATGGAGCTGAGGCTATGACCGTGAGATCTTTTTTTTATGACCTTAGAAGGATCATGTGGTCTTCCTGGAGTAGTCTTGTCAGCAGAAGAAAGGCTCTGTAAAGAGAATTTGCAGATCACAGAAATTAACAAAAATGCCTGGGAACTTGTTCTGTAAGGAATGTGAACTAAGTGGGATTTTTTTAAAAACAAATTTTTTTTTTAATTCATTTATTTATGGTGCTGGATCTTCATTGCTACATCTGATAGCTCACAATTTAAACATTTTTAGTCATTTTTCTTGTTTTAATTAAAATAATTTAAAGTTATATTTTTTTCAATGAGAAATATGAAACAATGGTTAAAATAGGAATTTGAAACCAATGAGAATTTCAAGATAATGAGGAAAATGTAGAGCCACTTAAGTTATCCATAAAGTATCATGTGAATGTGATGAGACCAAAGTGTGTCCTGGGAATGCTGGGTGCTTCACCGATAATCCCTGCCTAGTATGACAAAGAATAATAGCTTGTGTTTTTGAAAATCATAGAAACATTATTAAAGAAGTTATAAGACTGTTAAATAAAAGGGCAGGCAGGTAGAGGAGAAATTGTCACTCCAAGTCATGAAGAAAAATTTCACTGATCATTGAATTATACAGAAAGCAAGTTTAAAGTTTAATTGCCAATTTCTTTTTCAGTCTAAGTAAGTAACCAAGCTGAATGCCCTCCTTTTATTTAGGAACAGTTGATACCCCATCTCTGCAAGAAAGAATACAAGCCAGACCAAATCCTGAAGAGGTATAGCTACTGTTTTAAATTTTTAAATCCTGTGGTTTAAAAAAAAAATTCCACTTCCTTACCTAGAGTGGACAAATCCGTAGAGACAGAAAGGTTGATGGGTGGTTGCTAGGGGGTGGGAGAAAGTGGGCGGAAGTTGTTTTATAGGTATGGAGTTTCAGCTTTGCAAGATGAAAAGAATTCTGGAGATTTGTGCCACAATACTGTGGATCTACTTAACACTGCTGAACTGTACACTACACTTGGTTATGATGGTAAATTGTATATTATGTGCATTTTACCACATTTTAAAAAAACATAAAAATGCCCTCTTCTTTAGTACTAACTTTCTGATCCGTCACGGTGTCTATAGGTTTTAATATAAAACAAATAGTTTGAGTAGCTTGGGAGTTACCATAGTCCTGTTTGGTCTACAGTTAATGATATTATCAATAATGATATTGTCCTGTATCCTGTATCATGCATACTTAGTCAAGTCAGTGGTTCCTTTGTAGATTCCTCTTGCCTTTGACCTCCTACAGGTGTTGCAGGAGCATTCATAGTTCAGCTCACATCACTGATGTCCAATATGGTTTCTGGTTACAGGCACTGAGCGATTTCCTAAAGAGACAGAAAACAGGAAGATTTGCAACTGCAGAAGAAGTAGCCCTGCTCTGCGTGTACTTGGCCTCTGATGAAGTGAGCACTGTTCCTCCTGGGGGGTTCATTATCCTCAATCACGTTTGGCCACAATTTGCTGATCAAAATAATGTAATTTAGGACGTGATCACATATAGGTGCTAAGATGTTGCATTTACAAAGTAGGGATAGGTGCTGACTTAATTTGCTTGACATTAAGGCCACTTTGACTTCAGCCACCAACCTATCCTCGTTCAGCTTTACATGTTGCTAAATCTGATAGCAAATGAAGCGGTGAAAGATTGAAAAAAAATTCAAATTGCTCAATTTAATTAAAATTAAATGGCTCAGTTTTATCATTCTTTTCAAAAATTACCAATTTGGGAAACAATATAATGATTAAGCACTGACTTAATGTAAATCAAACCAGTGAACCTCCAAAATTGTGAGAGCTTCAAGTAAAATGGGGAAAGGGTAAATCAGATTTGTGTCCAGGAGGCAAAGAATTAGCATCTGGTGCTTTCAGTTTTATTAGTGATTTGTTTAGAAGAATCCCCCTACATCCTCCTTTTTGCCCCTGTGAATTCTTACTTGTTTATATTCATGTATGGAAATTCATAGTTCTGTCTCTTTCCACTTTGCATGTATTTAGTAACCAGTTTCTTCCTTATTGGCTGCTGTATATTGTGTGTGTGTGTGTATGTGTGTGTTACTCGCTCTTTCCGACCCCATGAACTGTAGCCTCTGTCCATGAGATTCTCCAGGCAAGAATACTGGAGTGGATAGCCACACCCTTCTCCAGGGGATCTTCTAAACCGAGGGATTGAACCCGGGTCTCCTGCATTGCAGGCAGATGCTTTAGCATCTGAGCCACCAATGACATACAGTTGTGAAAACAGAAACTTTTTTGTTAGAAATATTTCCTATAAGGTATAGAGCACGAAAACATCCCCTGTGTTTTATGCCTTTGAGTAATAACCAACCAGGAAACTAAAAAAAGAAAAGCAGGGGTAGGTGGGAGTAAGGAGGTGTGTTACTGATCAGTCAGCATCTCCTGAATGAAACTTGTACACATCCGGTAGTTGGTGAATGTGACAAACGCAGAGGTTGAAATGTTTTAGCGACAGAGTAGTGACTACTTCTCAGAACTATTTGTAGCAGTTTTTCATAGCTGAGAAAACTGCTGGACAGATTGTGATGGAACCAGTATATTGACCATTTTGATTTCTCTGAATCCATGTCTTCAGAAAAGCTCGTTTGATCTGGGGGTACTGCTGATAAGCTAAATTGCCCTGATTTAGCCAGAGCTTCAGATCAGATCAGATCAGTCACTCAGTCGTGTCCGACTGTTTTGCGACCCCATGAATCGCAGCACGCCAGGCCTCCCTGTCCATCACCAACTCCAGGTTAGCAAATATTTGGGAACACTCTGGCTTGAAATACACAACAAAAGGACCTTTGCCTTTTAAAAAGATCCTGAAGAGTCCATATGTGATCAGACAGCCTGCCTTTTAAAAAAACTAAGTGAAACTGGGGGTTGTTTCTTGGTAGAGTGACTACTAACCCATTCATTTATCTAAATATTTTATATGCTCAGTTTTCATATGTTGTACTTTACAACACTCTGTACTCCTGTTATGATGTCTTTTCCTTCCTACCTCTTCCATTATTTTAGGTTTCAGATGTATTTAAAACTAAGAGCACAGATTTGAGTCTTGATTATCCATTATCCAAAGGTTTAAGTTAAAATATTTCTAAATCTCTACCACAAGAATCACTTCAGCTTTAATTCTTTGGAAAAATAAAAATTCTATGGGAAAAAAACCCATAAATTTTTAAACTCCTTTAGTTTTGTACAGATTTAGATGTCTGAAACTAGTATAAATTGTTTTCTTGGTGAATAGATTATAGTAATTATTATTCACATAAATTTTAAAAAATACATTTAGTGCTATTCAGTTCCTGGAATTAGCCATGTATATTGATTAACTAAGTGTACATCTTTTTAAACAAAGTTCTGTTTGGTGATTGACATGACCACTTTATGACTGACACACTTTATGATGTTCAAAAGTTTATTAGTGGCATAAAACTCAGCTAGTTTAGAATACTTCTGAGTTTCAAAATGAAAATACACTATTTTAGCCTATGCTTTATCCTAATTCAGGGAATGGCTCCGTATCACAGAATTTTAATTTTCTGATTCTGATACCAAACACTCTTAGAATGTGACATGCATTCAGACACCAGCAAGAACCCAATTAGCCCCAGATCATGAGAACACTCAGCAGTTTTAAATCATCTGGAATTTAATTCAGATTTTTCTAACTGCTCTTTGTTAAGTGAGATTTCCTAGTACTGTGAGAATAAACTGTTCAGCTGTCTCAATCAGGAAAACTGAAGAAACACAACCTGGCTAACTGTTTGGTCTCCTTGTCTTTACCACTGCAGTCTGCCTACATCACGGGGAATCCTGTCATCATTGATGGAGGCTGGAGTTTGTGACTTCAGTCAGGGTCTCCCTGCTGGGAAGGTGGGCCCTTCCTGACCACAGTTAACCTACTTACGAAGAAAACTCACCCATCCTCTCTTTCCAGTTAACGGCACATCAATGAAAATGAGACCTTTTGATGATGTCATTGTTCACAAGAATCTGAGTCTTTAAATACATTAATCTCTTTCTAGTCTGTTCTGAAATCACTGTAGTTTGGTGAGATAATGAACTCACTGCAAAAAAGAATATTTTAAGAATAAGCCTCAGTTTGTAAGCATGTAAAAATTAAAATGTGAATATGAAGAAAAATAGTTGTTTTTTTTTTAAACGGTATTCATTTCTATTTTATTTCTATTTCCCAACATTCAGATATTTTTGTACAGTTCTGCATTGATCTCTATGTGGGTCCTCATTTTAAAATTTTACACCATTATAAATGAACACCAAAGGTATAAAGGAGTTTGGCCTCAGTAACCAACACCTAGAGGGTTTTAGGTTCAGGACTACATATTGTTGATCTGTTATGTAAAAGAAAAATAATCATAGATATTTATACTTAATGGATACCATCACTTTTCTTAGTACTTTTTTTAGTCTAACTAAAAAATCTTTATTAAAAAAAGTAATATTTGACATAGGCATAATAAACATATAGTTAACCAACACAGTATTTCCAGTTTGAGGGATAATTTTTAGATTAAGTATAGATTTCCTCACCAAATTCTGACATAGCAGATAAGAGAACATTAAACTTAGAAATAGTTTCTGGATGAATAAATAGAAATGAATTATATAACAAGAAACAAATAAAACTAAAGAAAATAAACATTTCAATATAAATCCATAGAAAATAATTCCATAACATACTAGTAGGGAGAAGTTTTTTCTTGCTCTTTTAGAGTTTTATGTTTGTGCTTTATTTGTTGTTAGCTCAGAAGGCCAAATGATATGTATGATGCACCTACAGATCTCAGTAAATGAGCAGTGATTCTTAGTCTTTTGTCTTATAACTGTAATATTAACAAGGACAATTTTGAAACGGACAATAACAGGTTAAATAAAGGTTAAAATTGTATGTATGAAGCAGAACATGCAGTTGATGAGGGTGAGTTAAACCTGAGAGCAAAGGATATTTTGACTAGCCTGTCTGAAGAGTCCACTGATTATAAGATTTGCTTTAGCGGTCTGGTCCAGGTATTCCACTACTGGAGCACGTATAGCTTGGTTTTTTTACCGAGACCCCAGGTCATCCAATTTATCTACGATTTTAGTTTTCTGCTTTGTAAAATTACAGAATTGTGCCAAATGACTTGGGTTTCTTTTGATGTAATGTAATCAGAATGTTATAACTTATTATCAAGTGAAGTAATGGAACACTGAAGCTTTTAAGTATGTTATGAACTATACTTAATGCTCTGAGTCAGTATACATATATATGTAAGCTATGAAAACATGAATTCTAAATAAATACATGATGAATACTACAAAATGGATTCTAAATATTAACAAATTCTCCCTCAGAATTTTTCTCAGAGATAACTATAAGCATGCATGCCTACTCAGTTGTTAAGGCCTGTCCGATTCTTTGTGACCCCATGGACTGCAGCCTGCCAGGCTCCTCTGTCCATGGGATTTCCCGGGCAAGAACACTGGAGTGGTTGCCAGACCCTCCTCCAGGGAATCGCCCCCACCCAGGGATTGAACCTGTGTCTCCTGCATTGCAGGCAGATTCTTTACCACTGGGCCACCAGGGAAACTCACAACTGTAAACTATAGAACATTATAAACAATAAAAAAGCAAAAAACTAGTCCAAAAGTTCAATGTTCTCCAAAGCTGTGCTAATCAAATTGGGTGACACATCAATGATCATGCAATTGAAAGAAATGGGAAAATATATTTCATTCCTGTGCTGAGGAAGCTGGGTGTCACAGGAAACGTGCAAGCTTTCAGAGAGTACGAGTTCGTTTAGGAATATAGTCACTTTAGATGCTTATTAGATGGAATCTAGGTTCATCCCTTTCTCCGAAAGTGAGGTCCTAAGAAAGGAGAATGAATGATTTCTGGCTGTTGGAGACTAAAATTGGCCGTTGCTTAAAGGAGGGGAAAACGGGTAAGACAATTTTATTTCTGAAAGAAATAAAAATTACCCTGAAAGGGGCATAGGCGCATATATACACAATTAGGTGAAAGAGAAGGGGGAGGAAAAGATAGAGGAAAGGAAGACATGGAAATAGAAGGCAGAATTAAATGGATGCTGATTTGGAACGTAAAAATCTAAAACAACACAGCAAGAAGGGCAAGTGTTAAGCCATAAAAAGGGAAAGGACAAGTCTTTCATTCACTTAATCGGTCATCTGAACAGAGGTCCACCCGCCTCACCTGAGAAGACACTTCTAAACAACACAACTAAAAAGGTGGAGTGAAAATCCAGAATGTAGATGTGAATGTTAAGCCAGCAATAGGTTGCGCGGGCCGCACTCCCGACTCTGCGAACGGCAGCGCTGCGCGTCCTCGCCCAGGAACTCGTCATCGCTGGGGTCGGCGCACGCTGGGCCGCCAACCCGTGGCTTCCCAGGGAGAGGCGATCGCCTGGTCTCCAGGGGCCAGCCAGGCCTCCAAACGCACGGCGCCGCTCCTGGGTCCCGGCGGGGGGGATTGCGGGTCTCC
>NW_011494835.1:3932238-3935185 GCF_000754665.1 Bison bison bison
GGACCCGCCGCTCCTGAACCCCAACCCAAGCGGGCTCCCAGCCGGGTCCACCCAGCGGGTGCCCAGCCTAGTTCCCGGGACCGCCCTCGCCACCGGCGGGGAGGGCGTGGGTGGGCGGGGCCGCGCGCCCCTCTATCTGAAATAACTGCAGCCTCCGGCGCCGCCTGGGGCGATGCGCCACCAGGAAAGCCGCTCCACCGGGCTCCCCCGCAGACCTGCGAGCCCCTTTTCTAATCTGCCAGGCTGAGCCGGGTGCCGGAGCCGGAGAGCTCGAGGTGAGTACCCCCTGGAGGGCAGTGAGTGTAAATTAAAGCGGCGTCGCGGCTGCAGCTTTGTGCGAGGCCGAGCGCCCAGCGCCTTCTGATTGTATGCGGCGTGGAGGCTGCTGGCTGGCTGGCTGGCTGTGTGTGTCTGTCTACCGTTGTTGTTATTGGAGTAAGTTTTTCTTGTTTGATTTTGTTCTCAGATCCACCAGACGTTGTCGGGAGTGCTAACCTTAGGTTAGCCCCCCTGATGTGCTGAGACTAATCAGATCCTGCTGATTGGGGAATATAAATAAGCCCCCGCTCAGAGCTCACGCTGAGTCTGGGGCTGTATTTTACTTATCAGGCATCAGCTTCTTATGGCATCCTTGTAATCTCACGCTGGACTCTGGTGTGTTTTGTTGCCCCAAAAGACTAAGCGGGAAGACACCACTAACTTGAGCATCCCATCGAGAAATCCAGAACACCCGTGGACAGAGACAGAGCAGGTAGCTTGCTTAGCCAGATCTACCTCTGATTACTTTGAAAGATGAAAACCCCCTTTCCCCATGCCTCTGTAGCGGGACCGCCTCCTGATACTATCGCTGCTATACTGTAGCTCATGAAATTCTGGTTTACTGTTTCTATTAGTGAGTCAAGAGTAAAACTTCAATTCAGCAAATGCCTGTGCATCTTCTCTGGGCCGAGCAGACCTGGGGACAGGAGATACAAATATGAATTAAATACAGTTTCTGCCATTCAGAAGCTCAAAATCCAATGGGTCAGAATATACAAGAATATATAATATTAAGAATATACAGTATACTTAATATAACAATTAAATTAGGTAGTGTGATTTACCCTGTACCTAATGATGTAAATAAAATGACCCGTTCACATATTTTTTAGCGTAAGGTCTTTAGAATTACAGCCCTATTTACTAGATTTTTGCTTTTGGGGGGTTTCCATAGAAGGTATGATAGGGTAAGTGGGGACAGGTCAGTGGTGGAGGTCTGATTCCTGGGCCTACACAGAAAGCTGCTGTGCTGGGTATGAAGGTTTGGCGCTTGCATTCATTCCTACCTGCTGCTAGCGTTCCTTCCTGTACAGGAGAAACTGGAAAGCTGAAAACATTTCTCAGACTCTGGTCCATTTAGAGTTCTGGATGTGAATTAGACTTCTGGATGGCTTGTCTGAGATCTTGGAGGCAGAGATGAGACAGAGACCGTCTCCCTGATATTTTTTTGGCTCTTTTATGTTGGCACAGAAGGTGCATGAGATGCTGGTGTCCAGTTTCCAGAACTGTGGGTGTAGGGACGGACTTAGAGTAACCAGTCTCAGCATGCCATATTGAATCATCAGCTTTCTGGCTATCAGGATGCAGTGCGGGGAGACAGAAAACAGATTCTGAGTTCCTTGCCCAGATAAGCTTCCAGATCCCAGCTTCTCAGGGGTCAGAGCTACAGTATGTTCTTGAACTCCACGGTTTCTCCTGATAGTGGCAAAAATAGTGTATTCCCCAGTGCCTCATCCACTGGTGTTCTAGAAGTTGCTCCTGGAGGCCCAGCCAAGACCCTGCACTCGTAGCCCTTTCAACAATCTCTAGCCTTTCGCCAAGTCACCTAATTCTTTCTATAAAATCTCTTTTGGCTTAAAATAACTTGGCATGGTTTCTGTTTTCCGCTCAACCCTGCATAATATGTTTGCTATGTAGCCTCCAAAAGTCACCCGAACCTAATCTCTTCAGTTTCTTTAGATGGGGAATGAAACCATGAGATGAGATCCAGGGGCTGACAGTGATTTTAATGCCTTCAGTTGGACCCTGTTCTCTCTTGTTTCTACAGAACCGCATATTTGAGTTGGCCCCTGAAGGAACTTGAGTTTGTTACCCATAGAACAGACTATCTCTGAAGTCTCTTATTTGACAAGTATAAGGTAAAACATTTCTTCATTTAAAACATTCTCAGAGTATGTTATGTAACAAGGGATTGCTCACTATCTGGTTCATTAGTTCTGTTATTTTGTTTGTTGGTTTATATGAAGATTATTTTATTTTATATTTATTTGTTAGACTGTGCCGGGTCTTAGTTAAGACATGCTGGATCTTTAGTTGCTGTATGCTAACTCCTAATTGCTGCATGTGGGGTGTAGTTCCCTGACCAGGTATCAAACCTAGGCCCCCTACAATGGGAGCGTGTGGAGTCTTAGCCACCTGACCACCAGGGAAGTCCCCTCTAGTCCTGTTGATAATTGGGAGACCACTGGTTCTTGGGTCATAGCAAACACCCTCTTCCAACAACACAAGAGAAGACTCTACACGTGGACAACTGGACATGGAACAACAGACTGGTTCCAAATAGGAAAAGAAGTATGTCAAGGATGTATATTGTCACCCTACTTATTTAACTTATATGCAGAGTACATCATGAGAAGCCCTGGGCTGGAAGAAGCACAAGCTGGAATCAAGATTGCCGGGAGAAATATCAATAACCTCAGATGTGCAGATGATACCACCCTTATGGCAGAAAGTGAAGAGGAACTCAAAAACCTCTTGATGAAAGTGAAAGAGCAGAGTGAAAAAGTTGGCTTAAAGCTCAACATTCAGAAAACGAAGATCATGGCATCCGGTCCCATCACTTCATGGCAAATAGATGGGGAAACAGTGGAAACAGTGTCAGACTTTATTTTTGGGGGCTCCAAAATCA
>NW_011494835.1:3935343-3938954 GCF_000754665.1 Bison bison bison
AGATACCATATTCAAAAGCAGAGATATTACTTTGCCAACAAAGGTCCATCTAGTGAAGGCTATGGTTTTTCCAGTGGTCATGTATGGATGTGAGAGTTGGACTGTGAAGAAAGCTGAGCACCGAAGAATTGATGCTTTTGAACTGTGGTGTTGGAGAAGACTCTTGAGAGTCCCTTGGACTGCAAGGAGATCCAACCAGTCCATTCTGAAGGAGATCAGCCCTGGGTGTTCTTTGGAAGGACTGATGCTAAAGCTGAAACTCCAGTACTTTGGGCACTTCATGCGAAGAGTTGACTCATTGGAAAAGATGCTGATGCTGGGAGGGATTGGGGGCAGGAGAAGAAGGGGACGACAGAGGATGAGATGGCTGGATGGCATCACCGACTCGATGGACGTGAGTTTGAGTGAACTCCGGGAGTTGGTGATGGACAGGGAGGCCTGGCGTGCTGTGATTCATGGGGTCACAAAGAGTCAGACACAACTGAGCGACTGCACTGGTTCTTGGTTGGCACACAAACCCTAATGATAGATTTTTCCTCTGGAGGAAAAGAATTTACATCTTTGGTCACATAAAGCATAGGAAGATGGTGTGCGGGGACATGGAGCTACCTGTATATGCACTTGTGTAATGAGGGAGCATTCTTTGTAGTCATGGGTGATGCATGCTAAGGAGGGTGCAATTGTGGTTAAGTTCTGAAGAGCTTTTAACAGCCTTATAGAGCTGTTAGGGCTTCCCAGGTGGCACTAGTGGTGAAGAATCCACCTGCCAATGCAGGAGAGGTAAGAGACTATGGTTCGATCCCTGGATCTAGAAGATCCCCTGGAGGAAGGCATGACAACCCACTCCAGTATTCTGGCCTAGAAAATCCCATGGACAGAGGAGCCTGCCAGGCTACAGTCCATAGGGTCACAAAGAGTCAGACATGACTGAAACGTCTTGGTATGCATGCGTGCATAAAGCTATTAAGTATATCTGGCCAATACAAATGAAAGCTCTTTGTGGTTTTTTTTTAGGAATCTATTATTTATGTTTCTGTAGTTCACAAGGAGGAATGAAAGGTGTGAGTTTACTAGTGTCTCTTATCTGTGCTCTTCAGCATGGCACATGTGTGCTGCTTTCCTATAAGATTATAGGAAAATCTTGGAAAGATAAAGTACTAGGGGAATTTGGGGGACTCCATGATGTACTTAGTACTGGTTTAAGATTTTCTGCGACATAGGCATTGTCACCATTTTGCAGATGAAGAAAATGATCCAGATTGACTGAGTAACTCGCCCCAAATAGCCCAATTAGGAGGATTCATTAATTCACACAAGGATTCACATTCAGGGCTTTCATGTCGATTTTCCTCTGACCACTCTATATTTTGCATATTATGCTCATTATGCTCTCGTTGGCATTGGTGTGCGCAAACTTCCCTATATGTAATTTTCTTTTCACCCCTTATCCTTTAATCATGCGTTTCCTCTGCCTATGATGGTCTTTATTTTCTTTACGAGATTAAGTCATTTTTCAAGGCTTGATTCAGGTATGAGCCAAGCAGGGCAGTATCTCCTCTCCCCTGTTTAACTCTATGCCTGCACGTCTTATGTTATAATTAAATGACCTTAAGGTGGCACCCACTGCTATAACAGATAATCTCAAAAACCTCAGTAACTTAACACAGTAGAAACTTAATTCTTAATCATATAAAATCTAACCAGGTGTTCAGCTGGTGGCCTTCTACTCAGTGATTCAGGAAATCTAACTCTTTATATTATGGCTTTGCAATCCCCTAAGGCCTTGGAGTCCTTAGTTTCTAGGAAATGGACAGGAAAAGAGAGAACATGTGGAGGATTACATGGGAAATTTCTTACAGCAATGGAAGTACAATACATCATTGATGCCCATATCCCCTTGCCAGACTCGGGGACTTGCCAAACTGACCTGCAAGGGAGGCTGGGAAATGTCAGCTATCTGTGTGCCCAGGCAGCAAAAGAAACAGGTTTGGTGAGCACATAGCAATCTTTGTCCCTTTCTTAAGAAGAAGAGACTGCATCTAAGTCATCTTAATATCTCAGTGCTTTACACACCATAGAGACCCAGTGAAAGTCTGATGAACTTCACTCATTGTGAAAAGATGGGGTTGCTTAACCCATGTGCCTAAAATCAAAACTTACCACACTCCATTATGGTTGCCTAGGAAATGAATTGTCATTCTCTGACTAGGTAGCAACCTTTGAGTATAGGAACAATTTACATTTCAAATCCCCAAAACAAGGACTACAACACAATAAGAGCTTAATAAATGTTTGTTGAATGAATGAATGAGTCCTCAGGGCGAAAAAGGGACAGAGTTAGTCTATATGAAGTTAGGAAATACTGATCAGGAAGGTGACATTTGAGTTATGAGAATGACTAGTAGAACTTTACCAAGTAGAGAAAGTAAAATATAAAACCTTAGACAGCGATGGTAGTGGTGTTTTTGTTGCTCTTGTTTTATTTACTTCATGAGTAGAAGTTTAGAAAACAATAAAATGTTTGTAAACCTAACTTTTTAAAATTCAGTATTCAAATATTACAACTAAACTTCAGGGATAGGACAGAAAAAAATATATAAAATGACAAGCTATGTAATCTCTAATGACAAAAAAAAAATGGTGCTAAAAAACTTGGCTCTGATTTTTAGCTATTGAAATGCTGTTTCTAGATATTTTTTGAGAAATTTCAATAATACAAAGGCAGTGCTTGTCCTCTATGAAGATCAAGAAGGCAGGGAGACATGTATAGGCCAAAGGTTCCCCATCACTGCTCCTTTCCTGAGCTTCTCAAAGCTGGCTCTGCAACAGTCACCTGTTGTATTGGTTAGGATGTTTTTGGCTGAGTATCAGGATATTCAGCCAAAGCTGTCTTCAAAAATACTAGCTTCTCCTCTATGACCCACCTCCCAGAATATTGGAAATAAAAGCAAAAATAAACAAATGGGACCTAATTAACCTTAAAAGCTTCTGCACATCAAAGGAAACTATTAGCAAGGTGAAAAGACAGTCTTCAGAATGGGAGAAAATAATAGCAAATGAAGCAACTGACAAACAACTAATCTCAAAAATATACAAGCAACTCCTACAGCTCAACTCCAGAAAAATAAATGACCCAATCAAAAAATGGGCCAAAGAACTAAATAGACATTTCTCCAAAGAAGACATACAGATGGCTAACAAACACATGAAAAGATGCTCAACATCACTCATTATCAGAGAAATGCAAATCAAAACCACTATGAGGTATCATTACACACCAGTCAGAATGGCTGCGATCCAAAAGTCTACAAATAATAAATGCTGGAGAGGGTGTGGAGAAAAGGGAACCATCTTACACTGTTGGTGGGAATGCAAACTAGTACAGCCACTATGGAGAACAGTGTGGAGATTCCTTAAAAAACTGGAAATAGAACTGCCTTATGATCCAGCAATCCCACTGCTGGGCATACACACTGAGGAAACCAGAAGGGAAAGAGACACGTGTACCCCAATGTTCATCGCAGCACTGTTTATAATAGCCAAGACATGGAAGCAACCTAGATGTCCATCAGCAGATGAATGGATAAGAAAGCTGTGGTACATATACACAA
>NW_011494835.1:3939054-3940677 GCF_000754665.1 Bison bison bison
ACCTAGATGTCCATCAGCAGATGAATGGATAAGAAAGCTGTGGTACATATACACAATGGAGTATTACTCAGCCATTAAAAAGAATACATTTGAGTCAGTTCTAATGAGGTGGATGAAACTGGAGCCTATTATACAGAGTGAAGTAAGCCAGAAGGAAAAACATAAATACAGTATACTAACGCATATATACGGTATTTAGAAAGATGGTAACAATAACCCGGTGTACGAGACAGCAAAAGAGACACTGATGTATAGAACAGTTTTATGGACTCTGTGGGAGAGGGAGAGGGTGGGAAGATTTGGGAGAATGGCAATGAAACATGTAAAATATCATGTAGGAAACGAGTTGCCAGTCCAGGTTCGATGCACGATGCTGGATGCTTGGGGCTGGTGCACTGGGACGGCCCAGAGGGATGGTATGGGGAGGGAGGAGGGAGGAGGGTTCAGGATGGGGAACACATGTATACCTGTGGCGGATTCATTTTGATATTTGGCAAAACTAATACAATTATGTAAAGTTTAAAAATAAAATAAAATTAGAAAAAAAAAAGAAGGAAAAAAAAAGAAATCATCTAGTTTAATAAATATAAAAAAAAAAATACTAGCTTCTTTTCTCATATGATGAGATATATGAAGGTAAGTGGATCCAGGGTTTGTAGCACATTGATATCAGGATCCAGGTTGCTTTCTATGAGCTCAGTCAGTTCAGTTCAGTTGCTCAGTCATGTCCAACTCTTTGCGACCCATGGACTGCAGCACACCAGACTTCCCTGTCCATCACCAACTCTCGGAGTTTGCTCAAATTCATGTCCTTCGACTGGGTGATGCCAGCCAACCATCTCATCCTCTGTCATCCCCTTCTCCTCCCGCCTTCAATCTTTCCCAGCATCAGGGTCTTTTCCAATAAGTCATTTCTTCACATCAGGTGGCCAAAGTGTTGGAGCTTCAGCTTCAACATCAGTCCTTCCAATGAATATTCAGTACTGATTTCCTTTAGGATGGACTGGTTGGATCTCCTTGCTGTCCAAGAGACTCTCAGGAGTCTTCTCCAACACCAAAGTTTAAAAGCATCAGTTCTTTGACATTCAGCTTTCTTTGTGGTCCAACTCTCACATCCACACATGACTACTGGAAAAACGATAGCTTTGTCTATACAGACCTTTGTTGGTAAAGTAATGTCTCTGTTTTTTTAATATGCTGTCTAGCTTTGTCGTAGCTTTTCTTCCAAGGAGCAAGAGTCTTAGTTTCATGGCTGCAGTCACCATCTGCAGTGATTTTGGAGCCCAAAAAAACTAAGTCTGTCACCGTTTCCATTGTTTCCCTATCTATTTGCCATGAAGTGATGGGACCGGATGCCATGATCTTAGTTTTCTGAATGTTCAGTTTTAAGCCAGCTTTTTCACTCTCCTCTTTCACTTTCATCAAAAGGCTCTTTAGTTCCTCTTCACTTTCTGCCATAAGGGTGGTATCATCTGCATATCTGAGGTTATTGATGTTTCTCCCGGCAATCTTGATACCAGCTTGTGCTTCATCCAGTCCAGCATTTCTCATGATGTACTCTGCATATAAGTTAAATAAGCAGGGTGACAATGTATAGCCTTGATGTACTCCTTTCCCAATTTG
>NW_011494835.1:3940777-3947937 GCF_000754665.1 Bison bison bison
TGTTGCTTCTTGACCTGCATACAGATTTCTCAGGAGGCAGGTCAGGTGGTCTGGTATTCCCATCTCTTTCAGAATGTTCTACAGTTTATTGTGATCCACACAGTCAAAGGCTTTAGCCAGGTCAATGAAGCAGAAGTAGATGTTTTCTGGAATTCTCTTGCTTTTTCTGTGATCCAATAGATGTTGACAATTTGATCTCTACCTTTTCTAAATCCAACTCGAACATCTGGAAGTTCTCAGTTCACGTACTGTTCAAGCCTAGCTTGGAGAATTTTGAGCATCACTTTGCTAGCATGTGAGATGAGTGCAATTGTGTGGTAGTTTGAGCATTCTTTAGCATTGCTTTTCTTTGGGATTGGAATGAAAACTGACCTTTTCCAGCCCTGTGGCCACTGCTGAACTAATCTTGACTTTTTCTTCATGGGTAAATCATGGCTGCTAAAATTCTAAGAAACACAGTCACCCATCCACAGCTTCATCCTCCCCCCTAACACACACACACACACACACACAAGACAAGACAAAAGGAGAAAGGCGTTCTTCCCTGGCCTCTCTGCCTTTATATCAGGAAGGAGACTCTTATCCAATAGTCCCCAACAGCTTTGCCCACAACTTTCATTGGTAAGAAATGAATCATACTCTGTCCTAAACCAACAGCTGGCAAAGAGGCCTGATGTAACAGGCTGATTTAGACCAGTCATAATTTATTCCTAGGGTGGGGAAGGGATCCACAGGCATACCTGAGCAGTGGCTCTTAGGTAAGTGATAAGTCATGTTGCCACACTTGGGGAGATTAGTGTCTGGAGATTTTTATTTTAGTAAGCCTAAAAGTAATATTTTAAACTTTCAATTAAATATATTTGCCCTTGGGTGGAAGAATTTTTTAAAAAGAGCAGCAGATATCAGATTCCTTCTTCCCCAGGGATAATTTCCCTTTATTCCTTATCAGAAGTAATAACATTATTTCATGATGTTTCAGTCAAGTCACCCTATCAGTTAACCAAACAGAATAGTAGCTGTTTTCCTTTGATAAATTGGTCTATGTGGTTAGCACACTTAATACTTTCTCTTTTTTTTCCTTTGTATCAGTCTCTTTTTTTTAATTCTTTTTTATTTTTTTAAATACAAATTTATTTATTTTAATTGGAGGCTAATTACTTTACAATATTGTATTGGTTTTGGCATAATAAGGGAGTTCTTATTCAAGGAGATATTCACAGTCTTTTCAGTAATTGGCAACGACATTTTAAGCCCTTCTTTTCACTTGATCTGAGCTTCTTACTGATGAGAAATGAACATTAGATCAGAGTTGGTTAGCAGAGTCCAGAAATTAGAAAGTTTCGATATGTTCTACATAGAAATACTGTATGAGATGGAGACTCTATACTTTTAACACATAAATGGGTGGAACGCCAAAGGTAGATTTTTATGATAATCATTATAGAGTACTTAGTGAATAGAAATACTTTTTCAAATGCATGAATACAACATATAGAGTACTCCAGCAGTATATGTAGATTCTCAACATAATGTTGGCCTGTCCATACCGCAGACAGAAAATAGCAAGAACAACCAGTCTTTATCCATGTAATGATTTTTCAGCAGTAATTCAGTTGATAGCAGTAAGTGTATTTTATTTGAGCATGAACCTGTGGACATTTGCAAGTTGAAAGCTCTTTTATTTTTTCTGAAATATTATAGAAAGTACTTCTAAACATTTATATTAACACGATAACCTGAAAAAAAAGACCGATTTAACAAACCTCTTTGTGTATATGAAAGTGTATTTTCAGAATGGCTTTCAAAGTGTGCTTCACTTGCCAGGAAGAACCAGGGGGAGAGGACAGAGCTCCTTCAACTCCACTTTTATCTATCCCATTTATTGGACTTCATGATAAGGTTTCATTTGATAAAGGATCTCTGACCTCAGAAATACTTGAAAACTGCTGTAGAGGAATCTAGGCAGTTTCCTCATCTTCTTTGAAAACTGCAGGAAAAAAAAAATTACCTTATATTGTGGTAGGTGGGATTAAGTTACCTAAAATCAAATGACCAGATTCTATCTATGAAACATATTATTACCAAGGGAAGTTGTACCATTTTCTTTTCTCTAAAGCTCTAAGAATTGCACAAATTCTTTTAAAATGTGTTTTAAATTGCATTTTAAAATCTTATTGTAAAAATACAATAAAGAAGCAGAATAAAAATTAAATTCCAACAATTCCATTTCCTTCCCCAAAGGCAACTACTGTTAACAGACAGTACTGTTCATATTCTTGATCTACTATTCTTAATCTTCAGTTTCCTCTCAAGTTTGGAGGAACAACTAAAGATGTTGTTCCTTTGAAATCCACAGTTCTGTAATTTTGGTGGCATATGTGCCTAATACTGGAAAATAAAGCTCAAAGTAAACTAACATAGTTTCTGAGTATGTGCATCAGTCCTGGAGGAAATTCTGTATACTGGGCATGCTAAAGAGAGGGCTTCCCTGATGGTTCAGATGGTAACGAATCTGCCTGCAGTGTGGGAGGCCTGGAGTTTGAAGTTGGGAAGATCCCCTAGAGAAGGGGCTAGATACCCCACCGGAGGAGCCTGGCGAGCTACAGTGTATGGGATTACAAAGAACTGGACACGACCGAGCAGCTAACACTTTCACTTTCTAAAGAGAGACATGAGTAGCCAATAGCCTTTGCATGTGTTTTTAGAAAATACTTTCACCTGCTAACCTACAAATAAGTGGGCAGTCACAGTGCTCCTAACAGTCATGACCCTGGGCTTAGGGCATGCCTCATTCTTCTACTGAAACCTGTATTTGAGACAGAAAAAGTTGATTAACATTTTTTGCTGAATTTATGAAATTTATAAAATTTTACCATTTGATGAAAAATGTATGTTTTTCTACTATGGTTTACAGATTGTGTATCAGTCTGAATAAAGCAAAATCCCAATTGAGAAACAGGAAAAAAACGTGTTTTTCTGTGTGTGGGACCTTTTAGTATTTATCTAAAGTGTACCTTGCCTTTCTAGTTCTCAGTGTGATTCTGTGATATACAAAAATCTCTCAAAGCATCTCATTTGAACTGAATTTTTTAAATGGAAGTTCCTTAATTCTTAAAATCTTAAGACATGTTTAAGGGCAAGTTGTCACCTGCCAGTTAACTGATCATTCAAAATATATAAACAATATTTGTCAAGAGAGTTAAATAAAAGTTCTTATATTATTTATTTTGTTACCAATGGTGTGCAATTTAAATGGATTAGTAAAAAATTTGTTTGTAACATTTATAACATTGGAAAAAAGTAAAGCTGAACATAATATGATAGAACGTTGAAATATTTTTATTAACTTATAAAATGTGTTTTCAAAGTTATAATAAACTGGATATATATGAGTAGAATAATGCAGTGATTTGGTAGAAATGACATAAAGTCAGAGATACAGATTAAAGAACTATCGCATTTCACAAATTTTTATCGCTTTTCTATGGAGCTTGGTAGATACTAGCTGTATTCATTAACGAAAATTTTTTAGCTTCTCTAGGTTTTAATTTTCTTATTTAAATATGAAAGAGATCGGACAAGGTAATTTCCAAAGGCCTTTCCAACTTTTCTTATTCCATCAAACTATGAACGACTTTGAGTTACTTAGAAGCCATCTGCATATGTGCATGCTTAGTCACTTCAGTCGTGTCCAACTCTTTGTGACCCCATGGACTGTAGCCTGCCAAGCTCCTCTGTCCACAGGATTTTCCAGGCAAGAATACTGGATTAATTTGCCATTTCCTCCTCCAGGGAATCTTCCCAACCTGGGGATCAAACCCATGTCTCTTGAGGCTCCTGTATTGGCAGGTGGATTCTTTACCACTGAGCCATTTGGGAAGCCTTGAGAAGCCATCTTGTTTCTCCATATTTCCTCACTTTAAAATTTTTCCATTTCAGACTCCCAGCATCTCAGATGAATTCTAAATAGCTCTCTTGAAACTTCACTGGGCCCAAAGACTTTTAAAGACTTCCATGAACACAATTTAAAAAAAAATAGTTAGGGGGACTTCCCTGGTGATCCAGTGGCTAAGGCTCCGTGCTCCCAATGCAGAGGGCCTGGGTTCCATCCCTGGTCTGGGAGCTAGATTCCACATGCCATGACCAAGAGTTTGCATGCCCACAGCTAAAGATCAAAAATCCCGAGTGCCATAGCTAAGACCCAGAGCAGCCAAATAAATAAGTAAATATTAAAAAGAAATTAAGGTCCTTTAACTATTTCATTTAATTAGTATCATTAAAAAAGAAAATATTTCACTTAATTTTCTGAGTGCTGTTAAGTCACTTCAGTCGTGTCCAACTCTGTGCAACCCCATAGACGGCAGCCCACCAGGCTCCGCCGTCCCTGGGATTCTCAGGCAAGAACACTGGAGTGGGTTGCCGTTTCCTTCTCCAGTGCATGAAAGTTAAAAGTGAAAGTGAAGAATTTTCTGAGTAATGGATACTTATTTTATTAAATGATAAATTTTTATTTCTTTTAACATTATCTTTAAAGAAAACCCCTAAGCTGTACAGTATATTTTAATGCCTTTTAAAATATTTCCACATACATTTTTTTTCTTTTCATTTTCATGAAAATGTAAAATCATCTTTCTAATCACCTGTTAGTATACAGGGGCTCCTTCAAGGCCAATTCAGGTATGAAAATTTTTACTGAGAACTTAACTGGTGGCAAGTTTCAGAAACCCAGCTGGTAAGAAATTTATTGGCTCACCTAACTGTAAAGCAGCTGCTCCCAGATGCATCAACAGTGTGATTGTTAATTTAGAGCTTTCTCTTTTTGACTTTCCATAATAAGACCCTGCTTTGCCTTGTGGCTAATTACTTCATACTTTAGAAGGCTTTTGTACCAAGGATTGTCATCAGCAAGTCTAGGCTTAGTAACCCCAACAGAAAGAAAGCTCTTAATGGCTCCAGTAAACACTCTAAGTCTGACTCTCATTTGCCAGGTATGGGTCACATGTTCATGCCTGAACCTGTCAAGGTCACCAGAGAAGAGGTTCCCTCATTGGCCAAGCATGTCCCCATTTCTAGAGCACTGGGGGAGCATGGGGATTGGGAAGGGTAGCATAACAGTCTCACGTGAACCGAACAGAGAGGGAATAGAGGAGGCGCGGATTCCACAAGAGAAAATTAGTGTGCTCTTACCAAAAACGGTGGAGAAAGATGTGTGGCTGGCCAAAACTCTAAATATCCCCTATGGAAAAGATATTTACCCCCACATTTTATAGCATTTATATTACTGCTCAGGAGTTGTTATGGAATTCTACTCATGAGAAAGGTGAAGAAATGGCAGTAGTGAGTGTTACACCCCCTAATCAAGAAGTTGGCCTTGAAAGAAAGACGTTAAAAGCATGATCAAAGAAAGTCAGTGGGATTATGTTGTCAGTTCTTCAAGACTGGGGAGACTTCATTCTGCTTTAATAGGAAAAGCGAAAAGAATCTTAGAGATGTATGATAATTAGGAAGGAAGAGTATGAGTGGATAATAACCAGTACTGTTGAATGCCTACCATGTGCATGGTTGGAAGTACTCTTGTCTCCATTTTTTGGACAGGGAAGTCCTTACAAAGAGGCTAAGAAATTTGGTTTATGAGGGAGCTGGACTTCAGACCCAGGTTTGTCCAAATCCAGAGCCAGTATACCTCATTACTTACTATATTAGGGGCTCATTCTCAACAGAAGGTGAAGGCCAAGTGCCTTGGTTCAGGATACAGTGTCCTAACTCTCCAACCTCATCTTCCCTAATACTCACAGCTTCCCACCACATGCTTCAAGAGTTTTCCCTTACATTCCACTGGCATTTATACCTCTGTGCCTTTAAGACAAGGGTTCTCTGAACTCACATTTTCCTGTCAAAATGCCATTCTTTCTCATTATGAATCTAAATTTTTAAGTATTTAAATTTTAAAAACTATATCTACATATATAATGTATCTTTTATATATGTGTATTTATTATATAAATATGGCACCCCACTCCAGCACTCTTGCCTGGAAAATCCCATGGACGGAGGAGCCTGGTAGGCTGCAGTCCATGGGGTCGCTAAGAGTCGGACATGACTTCGTTTTCACTTTTCACTTTCATGCATTGGAGAAGGAAATGGCAACCCACTCCTGTGTTCTTGCCTGGAGAATCCCAGGGATGGAGCCTGGTGGGCTGCCGTCTATGGGGTCGCACAGAGTCGGACACGACTGAAGTGATTTAGCAGCACAATTTATTATATATAGTTTATGTTGTTATTTAGATTCTAAGTCATGTCCTGCCCTTTTGGAACCCCATGGACTGTAGCCCGCTAGGCTCCTCTGTCCATGGGATTCTCCTGGCAAGAATACTGGAATGGGTTGCCATTTCCTCCTCCAGGGGATCTTCCTGACCCAGGGATTGAACCCTCGTCTCCTGCATTGCAGGCAGATTCTTTACCACTGAGCCAGCAGAGAAGCACTATATAATATATAATAAAAAATCAGACTGAAGCTTTTTGAGATGCCACTGTGACCAACATTGTGTTTTGTGAGGAAGAAAAATGGTGGTGATGGTTGTGATGGTGGAAAGAATATAATTTTCTGTGAAATTTTAAATGCAAACATCTTGCATTTTGTTAAACAGAGAATGACTCCTTGAGGCAGGTGTCCTGATTAATCCTTGGTCATGAATGTTGACCACGTATTAGACACTTTCATGTGTATAGACTTAGATTTTCCCTTCTCTCACATCATTTTCTCTTTGGTTCTGTCAAAACTTATAGTTTGTACCTCTGTTATAATACTCATCATATTTGTTGCATTAGGAATAAGTTTTGTTAATACAAAAAAGAAAACTTGACTGATAGTGGTTTATACAATTACTCCAGAGCTTGGCAGTCCAAGACTGATGCAACAACTCATGATGTCATCAAGGAACCGGCTCCTCCTTACTTGTCTACTATCCTGGGTATAGGAATTTCTATTCTCATGGTTGGAAGATGGCTGTTGACCCTCCAAGTAGTATATCAACATTCTGAGAAGGAGAAAGAAATATGAGAGGGCAAAGAGTAAACAGTATTGTCCTCGAAAGGCCTTTTCATATTGTTTGGGAATGAAACTCCTCCCCAGGGACTCCCACTTATAGCTTATTAAGTGG
>NW_011494835.1:3948037-3952411 GCF_000754665.1 Bison bison bison
TAGCTACAGAAGTCGATAGGAATTGGAAAATTTGGTTTTTCAGCCTATATAGCAGGGGAGGCCAAGGGAGAAGAGATTGAAGTGGGTGTTTCTGAAACCAATTACAGGTCTGCCCTATCAGTTTTTTTAGTTACTTCATATAAGTGATTTGGGGGAGGGGGTGTATTGTAAGTCTGTAGAGAATAAAAGATGCGCTTTGGTAATATTTGCGTGATCCAAGTTACTATCAAGAGACTGTCCTACCACTTATCAGTGTCTAAAACATTGTGGCTGCTCCATCCTTGAGCTGTGTTTTTTGTGTTTTTTTTTTACTTTAATTTTGAAATAAGAACTAAGCAGGAACTAGTGACTATAGTTTCTCTGAATATGATGGAATCCATAGATTTCTCTTCGGTGCCTCATTTCCTCATGTCAGTATTGGAAAGCTACCTGCCCCTTTTCTGCTTCAAAATGACCCATTAGAGAGGAGAATATAACAGACATATCACTAAGATTATTTGAAGTACAACTCAGAAAGTAGGGTGGGAAAGAAATCATATAAAAATATGATGGTGAACAAGGGCTTTTTCAAGAAAGGTAAAAAGGTAAGAATTAGGAAAATATACTGTAATCCAAAAAAACAAAATTCAGTTGAAAGTTAAGAATTGTGTAACCTATTTTAGCCATTATATTCATTTAAATTGCTCAAATTGCTGTTTAAATAATTTATTTAAATCTCAAATTGCTATTCTATACCTATACTCTTTCTCTTTCAAAACAGATCTTCTTCCTCTTCCCTATATCATCTTATTCTTAATTATAAATCATGAGGAATCAAGATAAAAGAGCTGCGCACAAAGATTCAGAACCATCCACAGAGGTGAATCACACAGCCTCCTCATACCAAGGAAGACAGGTATGATCAAATGTAAAACATCCCAACCATTTCCTTAAGGTGGGGACTGTATTTTTCCAAATCCTTGACAGAATTGTATTCTGTTCATTCTCTGTCACTCAGTTAACAATTCTCTCCATTCTTAAATCCCCAAACTGATGGTAGGTGTGATTACTAGTTTTCCCAGATAGTCAGCAGCTGGCCCTACATGGAGAGCCTGTGAGATACTTCATGTTCCCAGCCTAACCTCCAGAATGGTGCTGGTTTCTTCCACCTCTTTCTTTATTGCTTAAAATTCAAGTAAATGAATGAATGTGAATTTGTTTTCACCACAGATGATTGTCTCTTTTTTAATCACTCTGACATATTTAGTAGCTATTGCCTTGAGGTGGTGTTTTAAATAGGCTAATTTTTAAACCCGGTATTGAAAAACATAATGGAATTTTATGTGACTCAATAATGCTGCAAATATTGACTCAGAGGTAAGTACTCCTTGCATAGTTCTTGTTCCAAGCATTCACCAGTTGGCTAGTAATGAAGCTGTTTGTTTCTCCTGTAAAGTGTCAGCCTTGATTCTAGCAACGGAAATTTGATTTGTGATGTGATAGCTCAGTACTTATAGAAAGGTACAGTAAATACACAGTTGTAAGAATTGTTTAATTGCTTTAAACACAGCAGGAAACAGGTATGAACCTCAGAGGTATAGATGGAAATGAACCAACAGAAGGAAGTAACTTACTGAATAACAATGAAAAAATGCAAGGAACACCAGCTGAACCAAATCATTTGCAAAGACGAAGACAAATACACGCTTGCCCTCCACGTGGTTTACTGGCTAGAGTAATAACAAATGGTATGTACATGGTAAGGATGAATTCAGAACAAGAGGGTAAAAGATAAAGTTGTTATAATGATCGATTCCAAAATAATATGGCTTAAAGGACAAAAAGACGTTACTTCTCTCTCACATAAGAACTACACGGTGAATGATTTATAATTGTAGGGAACTCTGCTCCGTAGTCCTTCAGGGTCCCAGGCTGACAGGCTCTGCCACCTTCAACACAGGGCTTTCCAGAGCACCGCCGTCACCGCTGTTAAAGCTAGTAGGAAGAGGGAGAGATCAGAGATCAAACGCATCTACCTTTTCTGTATCTGAGGAATTTCACAGGGTTATATAAGGCTTCCAATTGGAAAAATGATTGAGAAATCACTGACAAGCAGAAAAGCACTGCATAAATATTAGTTCTCATTACTGTTAAGTAATGCCAGTAGTGTTTGAGCTAACAGCTCAGTTTTTACTTCCAAATGAATTCATCATTTTTTTAAGTAAAGATCCTAGTTTCCAGTTCAGCTTATTGCTGCTCTTAAAATTTGGGGGGGTAGGGATTATCTTAGCACTATTTTGAATGTTGTTAGGGTTAGGATCTATTTGTCCTTTAGGAATGGATGTGGTTTTTGGAGGCATCTCAACATTATTCTATCAATTTGGTAAATAAATGGATGTCCAGATTCAGTAATGCTGTTTTTGTTCAAATAGAATGTGTGTGTGTGTATGTATATTATATGTATATTGGAGGGTGTGTAATATGGTAGGAAAAAGGAGAAGGGGATTGAAACTTGTCTATAAACACAAATTTAAAGACAGGTTCAAAAACTTCATTGAGTAATGACAGTGTCATTAGAGTAAATATATGGCTTCCCCCAATAAATATGTTGATCTCAAAGTATGTTTACTGAAAAATCAGACTCACTTCTTTATAGTTATACTTCATTTATGAGCTCTGAAAAACATTTTTATCATTCTCAACTAGGATAGTGGAAGCCAAGCATAATATGTTATATGACACTTCAGGCTCCAGTATGTTTTCAATGAAATTAGGTAAGTTTTTAAACTACCTTAAGGAAAAAAAACCTCAAAGTTTATCTAAAATTTGTAGAGAAAACTAGGTTCCAAAATATACACCGGTTGAGAAAGCAATAGATAATGTAATAAGCTTTCTGTCCTTTTTAACTTTCTCTGTTTAAGTAATGGCACCCTTCTAGTTAAAATATTTAAGTCTCCAACAAGTCCCAAAGATAAAGTACAAAAAACATGGATTGCACTAAGGGTAGGGTATACATGAATGATGTGGTTTGGAGACGATTTTGTTTTTTTAAGATGAAGGGTTTGGAGGGCATCGTTGTTGTTTGTTTTCGTGGTTGTTTTGTTTTTTCAGCTGCGTGGTTTGCAGGGATCTTAGTTCCCTGACCAGGGATTGAACCCGGGCCACAGCAGTGAAAACGCCACGTCCTTACCACTGGATCTCCCGGGAATTCCCTTGGAGACTAATTTTTTTAAATTCTGTAATCATTATCTATAAAGCTGCTTGAGAAATGGGGACTCATGATATATAAACAACTCTCACTTGTGTTCTTGTGCTTCTGCTTCCATGGCTGACAAGACTGCTTTTGTCCCCCTATACACAAAGTATTCAGTACACAAAGTATTCTTCTTAAAGGAGTAAATCTTACCTGGGAAAATACTATTTTTCAAAATTATAGATAATAAATTATTAATTGAATGAAACATGATTCAGAGAAACCTTAAGAATGTACATTTACTATGTATTTAGAACTTCGTTATGAATATGAGAAAGGAAAAGGAAAATTATAGGTTTTTTAAAAAAAAGTAGTATTAAAGTAAAAAATTCTTAATTCTACCTTTCTGAACTTAGTATAAAACTGGGTTTTTGCTATGATAAAATAAAATTTCAGTTCAGTTCAGTTCAGTCACTCAGTCATGTCCTACTCTTTGCGACCCCATGAATCGCAGCACGCCAGGCCTCCCTGTCCATCACCAACTCCCAGAGTTCACTCAGACTCACATCCATCGAGTCGGTGATGCCATCTAGCCATCTCATCCTCTGTCGTCCCCTTCTCCTCCTGCCCCCAATCCCACCCAGCATCAGAGTCTTTTCCAATGAGTCAACTCTTCGCATGAGGTGGCCAAAGTACTGGAGTTTCAGCTTTAACGTCATTCCTTCCAAAGAACACCCAGGACTGATCTCCTTTAGGATGGACTGGTTGGATCTCCTTGCAATCCAGGGGACTCTCAAGAGTCTTCAACACCACAGTTCAAAAGCATCAATTCTTCAGCGCTCAGCTTTCTTCAGAGTCCAACTCTCACATCCATACATGACCACTGGAAAAACCATAGCCTTGACTAGATGGACCTTTGTTGGCAAAGTAATGTCTTTGCTTTTGAATATGCTATATAGATTGGTCACAACTTTTCTTCCAAGGAGTAAGTGTCTTTTAATTTCCTGGCTGCAGTCACCATCTGCAGTGATTTTGGAGCCAAAAAAATAAAGTCTGACACTGTTTCCACTGTTTCCCCATCTATTTCCCATGAAGTGATGGGACCAGATGCCATGATCTTCGTTTTCTGAATGTTGAGCTTTAAGCCAACTTTTTCACTCTCCACTTTCACTTTCACTTTCATCAAGAGACTCTAGTTCTTC
>NW_011494835.1:3952511-3954081 GCF_000754665.1 Bison bison bison
TGACATAAGGGTGGTATCATTTGCATATCTGAGGTTATTGATATTTCTCCCAGCAGTCTTGATTCCAGCTTGTGCTTCATCCAGTCCAGCATTTCTCATGATGTACTCTGCATATAAGTTAAATAAGCAGGGTGACAATATACAGCCTTGACATACTCCTCTCCCAATTTGGAACCAGTCTGTTGTTCCATGTCCAGTTCTAACTGTTGCTTCTTGACCTGCATACACATCTCAGGAGGCAGATCAGGTGGTCTGGTATTCCTATATCTTTAACAATTTTCCAGAGTTTGTTGTGATCCACACAGTAAAAGGGTTTGGTGTAGTCAATAAAGCAGAAGTAGATGTTTTTCTGGAAGTCTGTTGCTTTCTCAGTGATCCAATGGATGTTGGCAATTTGATCTCTGAATTAGTTTATATGCAATGGCAAATAGGTAATTGTGTTGCTGTAATATGGAGTTTGCATTTTTGTATATAATTTTTCCTGGCATATTAATATTTAACATGATTGAGCAATAACAGATTAAGTACAAAGTAAAAGATTAGGTATTACAATTATAAAGCTTTATTAACTTTAAAGATAAAACATTTTTAAAAGCTGAACATCCTGTGCAAATTCCTTCTTTTCAGGCAGTTAGTTGTTCTCTTAGGGACTCAAACATTTAAACTTGCCATAATGTTAAGGTATCTAATGAGACCACATGTAGATGAAGAATTTGCTAACACTTACCCCAGTTAAAAAAAAATTAACAACAAACCATTTGATTAGTGGAAAAGACTACAGTCTGGGTCAGATTTTGGTGAAACTGCTCTCTATCTAGAGGAAATGCTTTCAAGATTCTACATCTTGAAATACCAAGTGTGATTCCAGCGTTTCAGTTGTTGGGGTTTTTTGGGTTTTTTTGTTTTTTTTTTTTTGGCCAAGCCACACAGCATGTGGAATTTAGTTCACCAGCTAGGGATCAAACCCAGGACACTGCAGTGAAAGTGCCAAGGCCTAACCTCTGAACAGCCCAGAAATTCCCTGGTTCCAGGGTCTAAGTCTGCAATGAAGAGGTTGATTATGGGAGATACAAATATTAGTGGAGATATAACTGTGCTGGTACTTTTATTAGGATTGTTGTTTTCGTTAGTGCTTTGGTCACAAGTTTTGAGTTGTGAGTGGTCTGCCCTATTCTTTTTCCTATGAGCCTTCTGTTTTCAAAGTTCAATTTTGTAGAACACAGGGTTATCAAACAGGGAAACATATCTCACATTCTAATAGACATGCCTCTCCAAAAGGAAATACTTCAGGCAGCAAAATAATTGTCCAGATGAAAGGTTTGAGATGCCATAATGAATGATGATCAAAAAAAGGTAAGTATGTGGGTAATTCTAAACAGATATTGACTATAGAAAAGAAGCAATAATTAAACAATAAAGTTTAATTCAAAGCAGAACTTGAATACTAAAATACTGGAGTATGATTGTTCAGGTGTTCTCATGTTCCGTGAAGAGGATAAAGATAGCGACTGTTCCTCTTTTTTTATTAACTAGTGAATATTGATGGTAAAATTACAAGAAAAAATAAGGG
>NW_011494835.1:3954181-3963616 GCF_000754665.1 Bison bison bison
TAAGGGAATTGTAAAATATCCAAAATAGTAGTTTCGTCTGACAGTGTGAAAAGAAGTGGGTGATAGGATTAAGAGGGGTGCATAGGTAGATTCAGAGTCACTGGTAATATCCTATTTTTTAAGACAGTTGATAATTGCCCAATTGTTTATTTTACTGATGTTTTTAAAAACTTACATGTGATTATAAATATTTGTATTATGTATTCATTTTCTTTTTTTGGGGGGATCCTCTGAATGTCTAAATGATTTATTTTTCAATTTGCATACATCATCCTTGTGTTGTAAAATTTTGTAGTTTTCATTTCTTATGATTGGATTATATTAAAACCTGCAGATGACAACTCATTGGTAGAAACTAGTTTTCCTGGTTTATTTCAGTTACCATGGTGATTCTTCTGTGGGCTGTGGTTTGGTCAGTTACTGGCAGTGAATGTCTTCCTGGAGGAAACTTGTTTGGAATTATAATGCTATTCTATTGTGCCATCATTGGAGGTAAACTTTTTGGACTCATTAAGTTACCTACGTTACCTCCACTGCCTCCTCTTCTGGGTAAGTGCTAAACACTTCCTGTTTTCTTCAGAGTAAATCATATTTTAAAAACAATAGCTTGGAAAGCTTTGGGAGATAAATATAAAATATTTTTGTATTTGCTGTACTAGAGCCAAAACAAAAGCCAGTTGTTACATTTTAAGATCAGTGAGCAGGTTGTTAAGAAGATTTTTAAATAGATTTTTATTGACTTATTTGTGTATTTTTTGGCCATGCCATTTGTGGGATCTTAATCTTCCAACCAGGGATTGAACCCAGATCCCAGAAGTGAAAGCACTGAGGCCTTAACCACCGGACTGCCAGGGAATTCCCTAAACAGCAATTTTTAAAAATTAAGTTATATGTAATTTAAATGAAATAGCTTACAATAAAAACAAGAGCAATACATACTCAAAACAGATCATTTCCTAATTATTTTACTAAATATTTCTCTTATGTATGCTCTTGAGATTATGGAAATATATTATGGTGTGCCTCTCACTGTCTTCCTAAATCCACATTCTTTGACACTGTGTTGGTAGCTTAACATCAACCATGGTGGAAGTATCTGTACAACAGAAGTCAGCAAGTGCTAAAAATTAGGACTTAATATGTTATTAACATTCACATCATTGATAAATGAGTGATGTTCCAACATGCATTTTCATTGTTTCATTTTCATCTTATTCATTAACATAAACAAAACGATCAACCGATATTCCTGATGTCACTATACTCACTCATAAGTGATATAAGTGACTTCTTTGCTAAACCAGATAGTAGTCAAGCATTTATTTGTAATGTGATTTTGTCAATTCACGGTTGAACTGCAACCATAGTTGGTTATGAATATGGGATTCAACAATGAAAAACAATGAGAGCATTCTGTGAAAATCAATTGGCTACATAGAATTTAGGGCTTCCCGGATAGCTCAATTGGTAAAGAATCTGCCTGAAGTGCAAGAGCTGCTGCTGCTGCTGCTGCTGGTAAGTCGCCTCAGTTGTGTCCTACTCTGTGCGACCCCATAGAGGGCAGCCCACTAGGCTCCTCTGTCCCTGGGATTCTCCAGGCAAGAATACTGGAGTGGGTGAAGTGAAAGAGACCTAGGTTCAATTCCTGAGTTGGGAAGATCCCCTGGAGGAGGGCACAGCAACCCACTCCAGTATTCTTGCCTGGAGAATCCCATGGACAGAGGAGCCTGGTGGGCTACAGTCCATGGGGTCACAAAGAGTCAGACACAGTGATAACTGTTGTATATTTATAAACTATATTCTGTACATCCTTTATATCAGTAAAATTTATAGCAAATATGTAAATATATACATATAAATACACTTCTTTGGAGATCTAATTATTAAGCATTTACCAGCATATTATTATGGCACCCCACTCCAGTACTCTTGCCTGGAAAATCCCATGGATGGGGGAGTCTGGTGGGCTGCAGTCCATGGGGTTGCAAAGAGTCAGACATGACTAAGCGACTTCACTTTGATTTTTCACTCTCATGCGTTGGAGAAGGAAATGGCAACCCACTCCAGTGTTCTTGCCTGGAGAATCCCAGGGACGGGGGAGCCTGGTGGGCTGCCATCTCTGGGGTCACCTATCACAAAAGAGATTTTGTGTCCTTTTCTAACAGATACATAAATCACTTTTATTTAAAAATTGCATACCTTTTACACATACAGATATATTTGCACACATTTCCTGAGTCAAATTGTTTTCTGTTATTTTATGTTAGCGAGGACGATGAATATATTTGCTTTTGAATTTGTGGTCAGCAGCAGCACTTCAGTCATGTCTGACACTTTGTGACCCCATGGACTGTAGCCCACCAGGCTCCTCTGTCCATGGGGTTTCCCAGGCAAGAATACTGGAGTGGGTTACCATTTCCTCCTCCAGGGGATCTTCCTGACCCAGGGATCAAACCCATATCTCTTGCATCTCCTGCATTGCAGGCAGATTCTTTACCACTAGTGCCACCTGGGAAGCTCCTCTGTGATCAGCAGTTGAAGCTAAATATGAAAAGAACTAGAGTTATTTACATCTTTAGGAAAATTATCTATCACTTATCTTATTTTTGGCTGTGCTGGGCCTTCATCTGTGTGCAGGCTTTTCTCTAGTTGCGACAAGCAGGGCTACTCTCTAGTTGCGGTGCCTGGGCTTGTCATTGCAGTGGCGTCTTATGTTGCAAAGCATGGGCTCTAGGGCACCCAGATATCAGTAGTTGAGTTGCGGTTCCCAGGCTCTAGAACACAGGCTCAGTACTTGTGGCACCCAGGCTTAGCTACTCAGGCATGTGGGATCTCCCCAGATTCGGGATAGAACCTGTGTCTCCTGCACCGGCAGGCAGATTTTTTACCACTGAGCCACCAGGGAAGTCAGTTATTTACATCTTATCATGCACTATTTCTTAATATATTTTTCAATGTTAGGTAAAACTACAGGGTTTTTGCGGAGAAGGCAATGGCACCCCACTCCAGTACTCTTGCCTGGAAAATCGCATGGGTGGAGGAGCCTGGTGAGCTGCCGTCTATGGGGTCGCACAGAGTCGGACACGACTGAAGTGACTTAGCAGCACAGGGATTTTGTGTTTGGGTTTTTTTTTTTTCTTCTTTTTTTGCTTAATTCATATTACTTATCATGAGTGCTTTTTATTCTCTGAAGTTTATTAATGGCATTGTTGTTAAAATGAATTGTTTCTAGATATGCCTGTGAAGTGAAAGTGAAAGTCACTCAGTCGTGTCCGACTCTTTGTGACCTTCCGTGGAATTCTCCAGGCCAGAATACTGGAGTGGGTAGCCTTTCCCTTATCCAGGGGATCTTCCCAACCTAGGGATTGAACCCAGATCTCCTACATTGCAGGTGGATTATTTGCCAGCTGAGCCACAAGGGAAGTCCAAGAAAACTGGAGTAGGTAGCCCATCCCTTCTCCAGGGCATCTTCCCGACCCAGTTTCAAACTGGGGTCTCCTGCATTACAGGCGGATTCTTTACCAACTGAGCTGTGAGAGAAGCCCTAGATATGTCTGTGTGCTATGATAAAAGGTTGGCCATCCATATCTTTTGTAAATAAGATATTACTGGAATGTACCCATGCTCATTCCTCTATGTATTGTCTGGCTGTATTCACACCCCAGTGCAGAGTTGAGAAGTGAGAGACCCTGTGGCCCACAAAATCTAAGATGTCTCTCATCTGATCTGCCCCTTGGCGGAAAGTGTTTGCTGCTAATATATCTAAATCAGTGTTTCTCAAACTTTATCATAGAAAAATGACCTTGGGGGACCTTGTTACAATGCAGCTTCTAATTAAGTAGATCTGAGGATGGGGCCTGAGATTTTGCATTTCTAATCAGTTGTTTAGAGACAGAGTTAGTCACTTCAGTCGTGTCCGACTCTTTTGTGACCCTGTGGACTATAGCCAGCCAGGCTCCTCTGTCCATGGAATTCTCCTGGCAAAAATTTTGGAGTGGGTTGCCATTTCCTCCTGCAGGGGATCTTCCCAACCCAGGGATCAAACCTAGGTCTCCTGCTTCCCCACCAGGGAAGCCCAATAAGTTATCTTAGGTTTTTCAAATAGTCTAATAATCATAAGTTTTCAATCACATAGGAATCATTTCAGAAAGCTTTTTAAAAGCTGGTGCCCAAAGATTCTGAATTAATTGATGCGCTATATGCCCTGGGCATCAGAATTTTTAAAAGCTCCCCAAGTGATTCTAATATGCAACCTAAGTTGAGACTGCTGTTCCAGAATCCATGAAAAAGTGCTTTATACTTCATCTTTTTTTCCCCATTCTATGCCTGTTATTACAACAAAATACACCATGTAGCCAAGTGGTACATCCCTGGGGTGAAATCTCCTGGGGTAACTGAAACTATTCTCGAAGGTCACATATCTGATGTATCTTACCGTCCCTTTTTGCAGTGTTAATACTTGTAACAGAAAAAAGTTTATCAGTTCTTATTGTAGTAGTGTGTGCTCAGTCACTTCAGTTATGTCCAACTCTTTGCCATCCTATAAACTGTTACCTGTAAGGCTCCTCTGTCAGTGGGGTTTCTCCAGGCAAGAATACTGGAATGGCTTGCCATTTCCTCCCCCAGGGGATCTTCCCAACCCAGGGATCTAACCAACATCTCCTGCATCTTCTGCATCCCAGGTGGATTCTTTACCACTAAGTGTCACTCAAATCACTATTGTAATAGGGTCAGGATCTGAAACTGGAACATTATCTGAATTCATAAAGGCTTGTTATGACAGAATGTGTATGCTAATTGCCCGTTCTATAGTTTCAAAAACTCATTGAAATAATTGCTAGAGGGACTTCCCTGGTGGTCCAGTGTCTAAGACTCTACGTTCCCAATTCAGGGGCCCAGGTTCAATCCCTGGTCAGGGTACTAGATCCAACGCGCTGCAACTAAAGATCCCACGTGCTGCAACTAATACCTAGCACGACCAAAATAAGTACATAAATAAATATTTTTTTAAAGACCTAAGGAAGAAATAATGGCTGGCAATGGGGGATGAAGGTGCATGTTTTGTTCCCAAAATGAACCTGAAGGGAATTTCCCTGGACCACTTTCCTTTGCCAGTGGTCTGTGCTGATGATTTTTATTTGAGTGTTCTTCTTCTTACCTGTAAGCCCACTTGGGCCTCTCCGTTGGTTGTGGAGGAAAGAGCACCTGTCTTAATAGAGGAATATTATTCTTTTTTATTCTTAAATGGAAATATTTTTAAATATGCAAGAGTTATCAATTCATGGCCAATCTTATTTCATCTACTTCCAAGATTTTTTGAAGCAAATTATTATTGAAAAAATTTCCATGATACAAATTAAGAAAAAAAAGAATAACAGTCCTCCATCAAAGGAGGTCTTCTTTCTTCCACAACCAAGAGAGAGGCCCACGTGGGCTTAAAGGCAAGAAGAGGACACCAGCCAAGTTGCTGTCAGGTGGTGCCAGCAACGCAGACCACTGGCAAAGGAAACCAAGTCCCGGGGAAACTTTCACTTTCATTTGGGGAACAAAAAATGCTCCCTTCTACCTTAATATTCCAAGAAAGCCTCATAACATTTTAGATTATTATTCTTTTTGATTTCAGGTAGTTACATGCTATCATAATTTAGGGCTGGTTTAGATCCACATTTTAAGTTTCAGTAAGGAATGATTGACATACTAATAAAATATATGGTTAGTGCAATATTTTGGACTTGATAATTCATCAGTATCCGTAAATATTAAATATGCCTGTACCTTAGGGCTTAATATTTCCACTGCTAGAAATTATCCTGTGGATATATTTATACAAACCTACAAATATGTGAGTTCCATGTGGACAAGGACCATGTTGGTCTCGCTCTACCCTGTATTATCAGGGCATCATAAAGGTTTGGCCCTTAATAAACACTTGATGTGTGAACTGTGCTCATTTCAGCAACGTTTGTAGTGAAAAATCTTTTAAGTTCATTAATTGGTCCCAAAATTATGGTACTTCCAATGAGATTCTTTTGCAACTATTAAAAAATAAAGCAAACACACACACACACATACACATAAACATATGCACGTGCACGCACACGTGTGTGTGTACATGTATGTGCACACCTCCGTAGGAATATGTCCAGGATATATTGTTAAATGAGGAAAAAATTATACAGTGGTATATAAATGTGCTTTTATTTGTGTCCAGCACACACACACACACACACACACACAGGCATGCTTAAATAGGTATTGAAACTTTCTGAAAGTGGACAGAAAATCCTTAACAGTGGAAACAAACCTTTGAGGAATGAAGATCAAAAGTTGCAATTGAGGAAGGGCATATACTTGTCACTTTATCCTTGTCAGTAATTTTTAACTTTACCATAGGCATGTATTATTCTTATAATTATTCTTTTAAAAATAGTTATTGTGGGCCAGTTATTACTTTCACAAATTCTAGAAAGACTGTGACTGCAGAATTCAGAACTTAGAGACCTTCTTCCAGATGAAATGTCAGTAATGAAATATGCTTGGGAGGGGTGCTTCTTTACCTGTCTGCGTCAGGAGCAAGTCACAAAAAAGTACACTGGTGATTCTTTTCTGTTCTCATAGCTTATATTCGAAACATCCCAACACTCATAAATGTGTCCAGTCATTTAACGGGTGGTGCTTATAAGGGCACGGTGAGAAGAGGACAGTGCTGAAGAACAGAGGCTAGAGGCCTCACAGTATCTGCTGGAGAAGTATTTCCCTTTGTACGACACGTGGTATTGTCACTGAGGGCAGGATTCCCTCACAAACTACTCAGTCACACTCAGCTACCTGCCCTTCCCCAAATACCACACTTCGTTTTCATACCTTGGAAGAAACTGCTTTCTCTTTCAGAGACTTTTCACCTCCTCAGTCTCTTAACCCCTTTCCCTCTCCTTGGGGCCCTTCTGACTCACCCCTTCCATCTCAGCTCATACGGCACTTCCTCCTGCTTCTGCAAAATTCACTTTGTCAATTTGTCTTGCTCCCCTAGAGGCTGAAAGCTTGTTGAGGTGTGGTACCCAGTTTTTGTTCATTATTATATCTCTAACACCTATTATAGTATCTGAAACACTGAAGGCATTTGGTGACTATTGAATGGCTCAGTGAAAAGAGAGTTACCACCTGACATGACAGAGCAGATCACATTTCATCAAAACTCACTCTACGCCTTTGCAGAGCAGGTTTTGTGTTTTTTAATTAAATTATGTGAAGGTAAAATAGAATCCATGTAGGTATTTATTGATATTTCTGGTAACCTGACATAGCCAATAATTTCATAAGCTATTTGCTCTTTACACAGAGATGACTAAACTGGATGTTGTATTAAAAATTTTTTACATTTAGAATTTGATCACATTTTCCAAATACTGTATCCTGTTTCTCCCTTTCAGGTTCAGATTAGGAATTATTAATTATTCTAATCTGTTGTTTTAATCTGCATATTAAAACCTTATATTAGCTCCTCTAATTGATTATATTATTTTCATTTTTTTAGTTAAAAGTTTAGCCTAATTTCACCTAACGAATAAGCAAAAAAGAAAGTATTGATATTACCTACCTAGGATTATAGGGTTGTCTCTTTAATAGCTAAAATGCCAAAACTTACTGCCTTTATTTGAAAACTAAAGAATTGTTGACCTCTCCATTCTAGGCATGCTGCTTGCTGGCTTTCTCATCAGAAATGTCCCTGTCATCAGTGATAACATACAGATCAAGCACAAGTGGTCTTCTGCTTTGAGAAGCATAGCCCTGTCTGTCATACTGGTCCGTGCTGGCCTTGGGCTTGATTCAAATGTACGAAGTACAGATTTCTAATTATTGACTAGGAATTTTGCTCCTTCACTACTGCCAGTATTTAGAATCACTGAGCTTTGGGAATGGGGGTGGATGCTGCATGACATTCTCAGGGCAAGAAGAGAATCCATGCAGGACTGCTCCAGAAGATGTTGCCTATTCTTGCTTGGAGAAAAGTGGAGTTACTATGCGGCAACAACACCAAGAATAAAGATCCTCCACTTCTCTGACAGATATTGGCTGTAGTTATAGATGATGCTTGAGAGAGAGGAGATGTCATTTTTGGTGGGCAAAGTCTCATACAAGATTTTAGGGCTGAGTACGGCTCAGGAAACTGCCTTGTATATAGAATGAGTCTCAAGTATGGGTATTATTAATGCTTTTTACATGTATATTTTGATTGTGGGAATGAATATTTTGGGGGATAAAGGTTTTCACCCAAGCCTCATTTGGAGACCACAGATTATAAATAAAGCTAAACCTGAGAGGATTAAATCAGCTAGTGTGTGGATTATGAACACAGACACTGGAAGCGGCCTGCTTGGGTGCAAACCTAGATCCACAGCTCACTGATGTCATGATCTGAAGCCAAGCACTTTAATGTATGCCTTTTTGCATGAGTACATCTACAAAATGGGCATAATGATATTACCTGTATCGTAGGGTGGCTGCTATGAGGAATAGATAAGCTTTCTCTAAACACTTAGAACACAGGATGTTCTAAGCAGAACATTCCCAGAAAATGTGTGATGATCTGAGTACACATTAATTGCAAAAGCAATTAAGGTCATAATCTCTGCAGGTCTTTAGAGAATTATTTTAATATGTCTGTGTTTATATTTCAGGCCCTGAAGAAGTTGAAGGGTGTTTGTGTAAGGTTATCCTTGGGTCCTTGTCTCATAGAAGCGTGTACATCTGCTGTCCTGGCCTACTTCCTCATGGGTTTACCATGGCAGTGGGGATTCATGCTGGGGTAATTCATGATTTTTTTGTTGTTGTTGTATGAAAATATGCACAGACATTTTAGTGCTTTCACTGATTCCTTACAGGAGAACACATAATAGCATTTTCTTGAGGACATCAGAAAATACATCACTAATGTTCTTCAGTTCAGTTCAGTTCAGTCAGTAGTGTCTGATTCTTTGTGACCCCATGGACTGCAGCTCACCAGGCCTCCCTGTCCATCACCAACTCCCGGAGTTTACTGAAACTCATGTCCATTGAGTCAGTGATGCCAGCCAACCATCTCATCCTCTGTCGTCCCCTTCTCCTCCTGCCTTCAATCTTTGCCAGCATCAGGGTCTTTTCAAATGAGTCAGTTCTTCGCATCAGATGGCCAGAGTATTGGAGTTTCAGCTTCAGCATCAGTCCTTCCAATGAATATTCAGGACTGATTTCCTTTAGGATGGACTGGTTGGATCTCCTTGCAGTCCAAGGGACTCTCAAGAGTCTTCTCCAACACCACAGTTCAAAAGCATCAATTCTTCAGCTGATGTTCTGCTGCTGCTAAGTCACTTCAGTCGTGTCCGATTCTGTGTGACCCCATAGACGGCAGCCCACCAGGCTCCCCCGTCAACCTGGGATTCTCCAGGCAAGAACACT
>NW_011494835.1:3963716-3965535 GCF_000754665.1 Bison bison bison
AACAGACACTGGAGTGGGTTGCCATTTCCTTCTCCAATGCATGAAAGTGAAAAGTGAAAGTGAAGTCGCTCAGTCGTATCCGACTCTTAGCGACCCCATGGACTGCAGCCTACCAGGCTCCTCCATCCATGGGATATTCCAGGCAAAAGTACTGGAGTGGGGTGCCATTGCCTTCTCTGCAGCTGATGTTCTAGCATAATCTAAATATTAGCTTCAAAGTATAGTATGTGTAATAGTGTATGTCTAACTTTATGGGCTTCCCAAGTGGCGCAAGTGGTGAAGAATCCACCTGTCGATGCAGAAGACGTGGGTTTGATCCCTGGATTGGGAAGATTCCCTGGAGAAGGAAATTCAGCAATCCACTCCAGTATTCTTGCCTGGAAAATTCTATGGACAGAGGAGCCTAGCAGGCTACAGTCCTTGGAGTCTCAAAGAGTCAGACACAACTGAGCACACATGCAGAAAGAGCAAAGGTGTCTCACTTTTGCAGTGATTATAATAAACTATTGAAGAAATCATGATCTTTACTGTGTGACTCCTTGTTAGTGAGAGACGTGCGAGGTCTCATCTGAGAGTCTGTACAAAGAATAAAAAATACAGTAACAGTGATCAACATTCAGCATTGTTTTCCTCCTCCTTCTGTCACAAGACTGTTTTGATTATGTGGTTAAGAGCCATGAGAAGCAAATAAATATGAAAGTACTTAGTAAGAATTTAGTAGACAAGAAGTAAATTCTTACTTCTCAGGGTTACGACCCTGGAGCTACATGGCTTGGATTCAAATCCCAGCTCTGTGACTTTGCATTACACAGATAACTTCTTTGTCAAGTCATTTAGCCTCTTTGTGCCTCAATTTACCCATTTGCAAAAATGAAGATAATTATTGTAAGTATTTCATGGAGTTATTGTGAGAATTAATTTGCTTAATATATATAAAATGCTTAAAATACTGTTTGGCATGCAGTAAGCTCTCTCAAATGCTTTCTGCTGTTTCTACTGCTCCCATGATGAGTATCACAGTCAGTGTCATTACAGCCTTCTCCTTCTAATCTATTTTATTTTACATACAAAGTCCTAGAATGCCTAATTTTAGTGAGTTCCAATTCAAAAAGTCTGTGTTTTTCAGACCTCATACCATGAATGGTTTTTTGTTTTTCTTTTTTAAAAAAAGATTCCTGGGGCATAACTCCAATAGGTCTTTTATAACACTCATAAATATATATTTTTAGGCAACCTAAGTAATTCCAATATAGATTATCCATAGCCACACTTTGAAAAAGTGTTCTGTGGAACTTGTATGTGTGCATATGTTTCTGGTTTGGTTCTTTGCTGCCATCTGAAAGGCTATAGTTTTCTAAAGTATAATCTTTAAAAGAGTAGTGGGCACTATAATTTTAATAACAACAGCAACGGTAGTAAGATACTGTCATAAATGCCTAAAGCACTGCCTGCTTAGTTTTGTTTTAGGTGCTGTGTCTCCAGCTGTCGTGGTGCCTTCGATGCTCCTTTTGCAGGAAGGAGGTTATGGTGTTGAGAAAGGCATCCCCACCTTACTCATGGCTGCTGGTAGCTTCGATGACATTCTGGCCATCACTGGCTTCAACACCTGCCTGGGCATGGCATTCTCCACAGGTACACCGATCCGTTCACAGCGTGCTGTTCTCTCGTGCTCTAAAGACATAGGTTATGATGTTACGAGCATGGCATCGTTGCTTGATAAAGGCAGCTTAGAAAAAGTCACCTCCCGAGGGTTAGTTCCATTCCTAAGACAGGACCAGTAGCTTCCTGTCTTTACTCTCTTCACCATCTAGACAGAAAC
>NW_011494835.1:3965635-3970745 GCF_000754665.1 Bison bison bison
AGAAACTGCTCAAGCAGTCTGGTAAGTTCAGTAAGGGGAGATTCAAATTTTCAGAGTTTAAAGAAGGATTAGAACAGCTTTTGCTTGGAGCCTCTGGGAAAGTTCGGTCTTGGAGACCTCACACAAGGGATGAGGAGATTTTCAAGGAGCGCAACGACAGAGAGCAAGCCAAGTGGAAGAAACAGCACTCTTCTAAAATAGGAACAGTTTTAACATTTTATGTGTAATAGCAGCAAATGATTTTAATGGGTATCTTTTTAATACTTAGTGTTTGATATGGACACATTATATTTTAAGTAGTAATAAAAAAAGAATGCATTTTTTTCTCTCCCAGTATTTAAGACTTCACTCTCCTTTGGTGCCGCATAAATTTAAGTTCATTTTTTAATCCATGTCCAAGATTGGGAGATAAGATTTGTGGTTTCATACTATTGGCAAAATGTATTTGTAGCTTAATTGTAATTATCTTCAGATTATCTCACAGGAACACACCTTAGAAGGTCATGGATTTTCAGGCTCTCCACCCTGCTGTAGTTATTGTCCCTTTTTTTTGTTGTTTGTTTGTTTGATTACATATGATTTCTGCCGATTACCTAGAACTTCATCTCTTCCTGTTGCCCCAAAGTTGTCAAATATATACACTCCCTGCCCTATGTCATGGGAACATTCATCTTGTCAAAACATGGCTTTCATAAGGTTACCTTCCTGTTTAAGAATCAATGAGGGGGACTTCCCTGGTGGCCCAGTGGTTAAGACTCCACTCTTCCAATGCAGGAGGTATGGGTTCAATCTCTAGTTGGAGAAGTAAAATCCCACAAGCTGTGTGGTGCAGCCAAAAAAAAAAAAAAAAAAATACAACAAGGATTCCCACTTACCTATTAAGTCAGATCTATACTTTGTCTCTTTTCATTCTGCTGTACCTATCCAAAAGTATGTTCTCGTTGTTTTCCTGGTATATACACCTTTAAAATCATGGTTGTCAGCCTCAGCTGCACACTAGTATTACCTGGGGAGTTTTTTAAAATACTCATGTTAGGTACCACCTTTAGGCCAATTAAATCAGAACCTCTGGGAGTGGAAACCATGGCTTTAGAGTTTGCATTAGAATCCCAGGGGATAATAAAGAGCAGGGCAAGGAGAGCAATGAGGAGGGTCTGCAAGGCTGGGGGCTGTGGATAGCCTGAACAACCTTTGCAGTCAGCAATGCTGTGCCTCCTCAGCCGTGCTGCATGAAGTGTGGTCCTTAGGCCTTTTGAATGGAAACTCCCTGCAGTCTCTTCTACAATGTGGATCCCAAGCCTTGTCAGATTTACTAAATCAGAATTACCAGAGGCAGGACATAAGAAGTCTTTTTTTAAACAACCTTACTTTATCAGAGCCTGAGGAGGGCATGGCAACCCATTCCAGTACTCTTGCCTGAAGAATCCCATGGACAGAGGAGCCTGGCAGGCTACAGTCCATGGGGTCACAAAGACTCAGACATGACTGAAGTGACTTAGCATGCATGCACACACTATATCAGACACTGAAACTAATTGGTTCCTTTCTACACATTTATAGTAAATTGAAAATATATAGTGAATTATTTATCATATTAGCTCAAGGCTTGGGCTACTACCCCAGCTAGATCCTTGTGTCAGTCACATCATTACCTAACAGAGAACTGTCCTGCTAAACAAAAATCACTACAGAGGTTAAGTTTTGTGTTTTGTTTTTTGGCTGCACCATGCGGCTTATGGGATCTTAGTTCCTGGACCGGGTATTGAACTCAGGCCCTCAGCAAATAAAGTGCAGAGTTTTAACCACTGTACCACCATGGAATTCTCTCTCTCTCTCTCTTTTTTTTTAATAAGAGATGATTAAAACTGTAGAGGAGGAAAAGATGTTCCCCCTCTACTGATCCTGGGTTCATTGACTGGGACCCAGTAAATCAGACTGACCAAAGACAGATTAACAAGAGAAATGCAGTTTATTAGCCTGTGCGTCATGCTTACACACAGGAGTAGACGGTGCTGAGTAACTTGGGATGGTTAGAATTGGGGTTTCTATAGCATCTTAGCAAACAACAATAATTTTGTAGAGAAATGCAAGATAAAAGAAAAGGACTTTGAGCTTTTAGAGGCAACAAATTGTGAAAAGGCAAATACATGAGCAAACTATGGTTAGATAAGGGCTAATTTAGCAGTTTGTTATGTAGATTCCTCTGGTGCTGTCCCTGGGCTGATTAGGGTTCCCAGTTGCCTTGGTGGTTAACTTCTGTCTCTCCTGATAGAGAGGCAAGAGGGACAGCTTTACACATTCATATCCTGCTTTTAAAAGCAAATAGAGAGAAGACAGAGAACTTATCTTGTATCTGATTCTTCCCAGTTGCCTTCAGCTCAAAATAATCCTTATGCCAAAGTGACATACTTCGGGGTGACATATTCTGTACCTGAAACTACAATAATAAGAAACCACATAACTCATTGGTACACATTTCCTTAGGACAGTATGTGAGAAGGGCTTTATATGTTGAGCAGTTTTAGTATAATTTTCTGCACAATGTGCTAGCAAAGATTTTTTTAAAGTTTCCTAAACCCTGTTTGCTATGGGGGAATATATAGTTTACTTACCTCTATATTATGTTATTTCAAAGAGCCTAAGCAACAAAGGCTCTTCCAAGAGCAGTTTCAAAAATAATTTATTTTCAGATTTGCTCTTAGAAATAATATTTGAGAAGGGGTAAGTCCCCTACGCTCACTGTAGTAAGAAAAGATGTTTTACTTTAATTGCCAGAGTCTTAACGTTACCATGGGGCCTTCCCTGGTGGCTCAGATGGAAGAGTCTGCCTACAATGTAGGAAACCCCAGTTAGATCCCTAGGCCAGGGAAGATCTCCTGGAGAAGGAAATGGCAACCCACTCCAGCATTTTTGCCTGGAAAATCCCACGGATAGAGGAGCCTGGCAGCCTACAGTCCATGGGGTCGCAAAGAGTCAGACAAAACTAACTAATAATTTTTATGTTACTATATTCTATACATATTAGAGCCACTAAAATCAATGTACATTTATTATTAAAATATCAAGCTCTTAAATGGAAGTTTAAATACTAGATCTGTCTACTCACAGCCTATGCATATAATACAATATAACAAAGCCCTGATTCATGAATTTTATCTTTCATGTTTTCTTAGTAAATAATAAGTTAAGTAAATTTATACTGAAGTAAGCATAGACAAAGGTGCACAACTCATAACTTATGCCCGTTTTAAAATCGATCTCCAGTAATATGCATACTTTCCTTAACACAGGCCCATTTAATTAGACACTTGAAGAATGCGGAGAGCAGGAAATATCTGTAAATTTTTCCTTGTATGTAGTTACATGCTTTATGTTAATGATTAAACTCTGTGTGTTTATGGATTTAGAATTCTGGCTGAAGTTTTTCTTCTTACGTGTTTTTAAGGCTCCACAGTTTTTAATGTTCTCAAAGGCGTTTTGGAGGTGATCATTGGTGTGGTGACTGGGTTGGTTCTTGGATTTTTTATTCAGTATTTTCCAAGCAGTGACCAGGTAAGAAATAATCTGTGAGCACGTTGTGCTGTAAAATGTCATTAGAGAAGCATTCTAGAATACCTTCCTGAAAGCTGATGTGAAGTATGTGATTTAGAAATGGTTCACTATTTTAACTCTGCTCATTGCAATATCAGTGTTGTCCATGTTGAAGAGGGTTAGATGTGTAAGGCTTGTAAGACAGTCCTGGGATTTTTGTCTCCAGCTTATATTCTGTATGCTTCAAATTCTACTGCAAAACAAATAATACCAGTTCTAAAATACTATAATACATATCTTTGTATTTATTTTAATTTTATTATTTAATTTTATTATTATTCATGATACTTAGCTAAATTAAGATATAAAATGGCTTTGGGGGCCTCTTTTTTAATATCAAAATACCTTAGATTCTAAAACTATCAAATAGACCTAACATCTCATCATAATATAGTCCAGTATTTCTCACCAAAGGTATCAAAGTTCCTTACTGTACACCATGATTTCTTAATAGTAGCAAAGATTTTGTTTCCTTTACTCTCCTAAGTCTCTTAGAATAGATAAAGATTAAAAGTCTTTTTTCCCCACAAGTACTGGCATTATTTTGAGATTTCAGAGCATTTTGAATAGAATTAGAAACTTACCTAAACTAGAACTTGAAGTAAGAACATCAAAACTATCATTACTAGAATGTATGTTGGTTTGAATTTTTACTGTGTTCCAAAAAACTCCATTTGAAATTGTCTGTAAAAGATTTTATGAGTGAATAAAGGAAAATTATAGAATTTTCTAATTAAATAATAAAATAAGGTGAAAATAATAGCTTACTTACTGTGTATAAAGTGGTCTGGTATGTACAATAAAGTGCCACGTGTTCAATCTAGCAGCCACTAGCTATACATGACCACCACAGACATAGAGCAGGCTGGGATATGTGTCTACATACAGCGGATTCACTTTGTTGTACAGCAGAAATTAACACAACCTTGTAAAGCAATTATACTCCAGTAATAAAGTTAAAAAAAAAAAAGAACACTACTGCAGACAATGTAGATACAGAAATTCCCATCGTCACCGAATGTTCTGTTGTAAAGTGCTGATCTAGGGCACTCCATACAATAACTCATGAAACGAGTACTAATAATATGACCATTTTACCGATGAGGACATTGAGGCTTAAAGATGAGGGACTTAAGCAAGGTCACACAGCTAGAAAGCAGTGGAGCTGGGAATGAACCAGGTGACCCACCGCCAGAGCCCGCATGCCTCCAAGCCAGGCACTTCTAGAAGCCTGCCTGCCTTCTAAAGTGATCAAGTTTAAAAGACCGAACAGGGAAAAGTGAAAGGAAAGAGGTACACATTTCTAAGACTTTAAAAATCAACAACAAAAAAACTACTCTCACTTTACAGACTTTTAAGCATCAAATTAAAGAGTGAACGGAGAGCCTAAAAATCATAGAGATGGCATATCTTTAGCCTTCACAGAATCCCTGTGATGTAATGTGATGCTTTTTGGGAAAGAGGAAGAAAATCTTGGAGAGTTTAAGTAACATGGCCAGCCACGCACACCAGTGGTGCC
>NW_011494835.1:3970845-3971285 GCF_000754665.1 Bison bison bison
AAACTATGGTTAGATAAGGGCTAATTTAGCAGTTTGTTATGTAGATTCCTCTGGTGCTGTCCCTGGGCTGATTAGGGTTCCCAGTTGCCTTGGTGGTTAACTTCTGTCTCTCCTGATAGAGAGGCAAGAGGGACAGCTTTACACATTCATATCCTGCTTTTAAAAGCAAATAGAGAGAAGACAGAGAACTTATCTTGTATCTGATTCTTCCCAGTTGCCTTCAGCTCAAAATAATCCTTATGCCAAAGTGACATACTTCGGGGTGACATATTCTGTACCTGAAACTACAATAATAAGAAACCACATAACTGGGTACACATTTCCTTAGGACAGTATGTGAGAAGGGCTTTATATGTTGAGCAGTTTTAGTATAATTTTCTGCACAATGTGCTAGCAAAGATTTTTTTAAAGTTTCCTAAACCCTGTTTGCTATGGGGGAA
>NW_011494835.1:3971385-3973054 GCF_000754665.1 Bison bison bison
AAAATTTTAACCCCGGACTCTCTGTCCCCAAAGCCCTTGTGCTTTTTTCTGCTGTTGCATTTAGCCCTGAGAAGTTCTGCTTTGATAACTGCAGAGAAGGATAGCTGGTATTCCTGGGAGAGGAACCTACATTTACACATGTGCTGACTCTACTTTTACTAAGGAAAAGAAAGTAAATATTATGTCACACACTTAATGTGCTCAGACACAGACATATTTATTTTCTACTACGTCCTGAATATGGAAAAATCAATAACTAGAAATCAGTTGCATGAAATAACTGAGCTAACCACCCTTTTTCCTCCTCTAGGACAACCTTGTGTGGAAGAGAGCATTCCTGGTCTTGGGGCTGTCTGTGCTGGCTGTGTTCAGCAGCACATATTTTGGTTTCCCTGGCTCAGGAGGACTGTGCACGCTGGTCACAGCTTTCCTTGCGGGCAGAGGATGGGCCAGCACAAAGGTGAATTCATCTTAAGCTCTTCTGATCACAACTACTTTCTGATCAGATTAATTTTTCTTTCCAGATAGTTCTTACCATCAAATTAATGAAATTGCTTAGTCATAAAAGCTAGTTTCTATGCATTTGTAAACGTGTACCTGAGTTCAGACATGCACATACTTTTCCCTTTACATACAAAGCTGTAATTTAATGTCTTTACTTAAAACACATATACTTACTTAAAACATCAGATCAGATCAGATCAGTCGCTCAGTCGTGTCCGACTCTTTCCAACCCCATGAATTGCAGCACGCCAGGCCTCCCTGTCCATCACCAACTCCCGGAGTTCACTCAGACTCACGTCCATCGAGTCAGTGATGCCATCCAGCTGTCTCATCCTCTGTCAACCCCTTCTCTTCCTGCCCCCAATCCTTCCCAGCATCAGAGTCTTTTCCAATGAGTCAACTCTTCGCGTGAGGTGGCCAAAGTACTGGAGTTTCAGCTTGAGCATCATTCCTTCCAAAGAACACCCAGGGCTGATCTCCTTCAGAATGGACTGGTTGGATCTCCTTGCAGTCCAAGGGAATCTCAAGAGTCTTCTCCAACATCACACTTCAAAAGCATCAATTCTTCGGCGCTCAGCCTTCTTCACAGTCCAACTCTCACATCCATACATGACCAAAGGAAAAACCATAGCCTTGACTAGACGAACCTTTGTTGGCAAAGTAAGTCTCTGCTTTTGAATATGCTATCTAGGTTGGTCATAACTTTCCTTCCAAGGAATAAGCGTCTTTTAATTTCATGGCTGCAGTCACCATCTGAAGTGATTTTGGAGCCCAGAAAAATAAAATCTGACACTGTTTCCACTGTTTCCCCATCTGTTTCCCATGAAGTGGCCATGATCTTCGTTTTCTGAATGTTGATCTTTAAGCCAACTTTTTCACTCTCCACTTTCACTTTCATCAAGAGGCTTTTGAGTTCCTCTTCACTTTCTGCCATAAGGGTGGTGTCATCTGCATATCTGAGGTTATTGATATTTCTCCTGGCAATCTTGATTCCAGCTTGTGTTTCTTCCAGTCCAGCGTTTCTCATGATGTACTCTGCATAGAAGTTAAATAAGCAGGGTGACAATATACAGCCTTGACATACTCCTTTTCCTATTTGGAACCAGTCTGTTGTTCCATGTCCAGTTCTAACTGTTGCTTCCTGACCTGCATACAGATTTCTTAA
>NW_011494835.1:3973154-3983733 GCF_000754665.1 Bison bison bison
ATTGTGCGGTAGTTTGAGCATTCTTTGGCATTGCCTTTCTTTGGGATTGGAATGAAAACTGACCTTTTCCAGTCCTGTGGCCACTGCTGAGTTTTCCAAATTTGCTGGCATATTGAGTGCAGCACTTTCACAGCATCATCTTTCAGGATTTGGAATAGCTCAACTGGAATTCCATCACCTCCGCTAGCTTTGTTCGTAGTGATGCTTTCTAAGGCCCACTTGACTTCACATTCCAGGATGTCTGGCTCTAGGTCAGTGATCACACCACCGTGATTATCTTGGTTGTAAAGATGTTTTTTGTACAGTTCTTCTGTGTATTCTTGCCACCTCTTAATATCTTATGCTTCTGTTAGGTCCATACCATTTCTGTCCTTTATCGAGCTCATCTTTGCATGAAATGTTCCTTTGGTATCTCTGATTTTCTTGAAGAGATCCCTAGTCTTTCCCATTCTGTTGTTTTCCTCTATTTCTTTGCATTGAGCGCTGAGGAAGGCTTTCTTATCTCTTCTTGCTATTCTTTGGAACTCTGCATTCAGATGTTTATATCTTTCCTATTCTGCTTTGCTTTTCGCTTCTCTTCTTTTCACAGCTATTTGTAAGGCCTCCCCAGAAAGCCGTTTTGCTTTTTTGCATTTCTTTCCAATGGGAATGGTCTTGATCCCTGTCTTCTGTACAATTTCATGAACCTCATTCCATAGTTCATCAGGCACTCTATCTATGAGATCTAGTCCCTTAAATCTATTTCTCACTTCCACTGTATAATCATAAGGGATTTGATTTAGGTCATACCTGAATGGTCTAGTGGTTTTCCCTACTTTCTTCAATTTCAGTCTGAATTTGGCAATAAGGAGTTCATGGTCTGAGCCACAGTCAGCTCCTGGTCTTATTTTTGCTGACTGTATAGAGCTTCTCCATCTTTGGCTGCAAAGAATATAATCAATCTGATTTCGGTGTTGACCATCTGGTGATGTCCATGTACAGAGTTTTCTCTTGTGTTGTTGGAAGAGGGTGTTTGTTATGACCAGTGCATTTTCTTGGCAAAACTCTATTAGTCTTTGCCCTGCTTCGTTCCGTATTCCAAGGCCAAATTTGCCTGTTACTCCAGGTGTATCTTGACTTCCTACTTTTGCATTCCAGTCCCCTATAATGAAAAGGACATCTTTTTTGGGTGTTAGTTCTAAAAGGTCTTGTAGGTCTTCGTAGAACCGTTCAACTTCAGCTTCTTCAGCGTTACTGGTTGGGGCATAGACTTGGATTACTGTGATATTGAATGGTTTGCCTTGGAAACGAACAGAGATCATTCTGTCGTTTTTGAGATTGCATCCAAGTACTGCATTTCAGACTCTTTTGTTGACCATGATGGCCACTCCATTTCTTCTGAGGGATTCCTGCCCACAGTAGTAGATATAATGGTCATCTGAGTTAAATTCACCCGTTCTAGTCCATTTCAGTTCGCTGATTCCTAGAATGTCGACATTCACTCTTGCCATCTCTTGTTTGACCACTGCCAATTTGCCTTGATTCATGGCCCTGACATTCCAGGTTCACATGTCTTGGTCCTACTTCCATGCTGCCTTCCTTATCCTAGGTAAGTGCTGCAGAGTATTACATTATATGGTTGTGCTAGTAGTAGTGGTAGTCGCTAAGTCGTGTCTAACTCATTGCAACCCCATGGACTCAAGCCCTCCAGGCTCCTCTGTCCATGGGATTTCCCAGGCAAGAATACTGGAGTGAGTTGCCATTTCCTTCTCTAGGGGATAGTTGTGCTAAAGTCTATTTATTTGCTCTCCCTCTAACAGACATTAGATCATTTCTAATTTTCTAAGGTAAAAAAAATGCTTCAATAAAATGCCCTTGCATATACTATATTTCATGAACACTGGGACACTATCGAGTCTTATTATTTTGCATGCTATCAAGAAAGAAAAATAATGCTTCCAATTAAACTATGATGTAACATCCTAACATCTTAAATGTTCAGTGAGAAGAAATTTAACAAATTATAGCATATTATTGAGTTTATAAGATAGGTTTCTAGAAATAGGATTGCTCTTTGAAAGACTGCACATGATATGATAATATCAATTTGCCCCTTTAAAAGACTGTACCAAAAATTTAAAAATAAATAAATAAATAAAAGACTGTACCAATGTACATTCTCACCAATAGCATATGAGAGAATCTACTTCTCTTAACCGTTTTCAGTCATCAGATACTGTGCTAATCTAATGGGTGAGAAATGTACCTCATTGCTGATCCAGTTGTATTTCTTTATGAGTGAAACTAATCATCTTTTCATATATTCACTAGCCAGTGTATTCAAAAGCTTATGCCTGTTTTCTGTAACATTTTCGGGACTTCCCTGGTGGTCCAGTGGTTAAGACTCCACACTGCCAATTCAGTGGGTGAAGGTTCAATCCATGGTCAGGACACTAGATCTCACATGCTGTGCAGCACAGGCAAAAGGTTAAAAAAAAAAAAAGATTACTTTGGTTTTTTTTTTTTCCCATTTTCAAGATCATTAAGATTATTCGTTTTCTTTTTTTAGTCCTTTGATAGAACTTTTTTTACAAATTGGAAGATAATTGCTTTACAATGTTATATTAGTTTCTGCTGTACAACAATGTGAATCAGCTATGAGTATGAAAGTAAAAGTGTTAGTCGTTCAGTCATGTCTGACTCTTTGCGACCCTGTGGATTGTAGCCCACCAGGTTCCTCTGTCCATGGGATTCTCCAGGCAAGAGTACTGGAGTGCCATCCCCTTCTCCAGGGGATCCTCCTGACCCAGGGATCTAACCCAGGTCTCCTGCATGGCAAGCAGGCACTTTACCATCTGAGCCACCATAAACTCCATAAACATCCATAAGTATACAGTCATTCATTTTATTAATATGTATTATGGAAATTAGATGATTGCTATTTATTTATTTTAAGATACATTTTTGTAGATTTAACCTTGACAGGATCATATGCTATTCAGTTTAATGAAGAAATTAGATACATGTCAGTTCAGTTCAGCTCAGTCGCTCAGTCATGTCTGACTCTTTACGACCCCATGGACTGCAGTACGCCAGGCTTCCCTGTCCATCACCAACTCTCGGAGCTTGCTCAAACTCACGTCCATCGAGTCGGTGATACCATCCAACCATCTCATCCTCTGTCGTCCCCTTCTCCTCCTGCCTTCAATCTTTGCCAGCATCAGGGTCTTTTCAAATGAGTCAGTTCTTCACATCAGGTGGCCAAGTATTGGAGTTTCAGCTTCAGCATCAGTCCTTCCAGTGAATATTCAGAACCAATTTCCTTTAGGATGGACTGGTTGGATCTCCTTGCAGTCCAAGGAACTCTCAAGAGTCTTCTCCAACACCACAGGTTCAGCTGGGTCATTCTAACTTGGAGTTGCTTGTGAGTTGCAGCCAAATAGTGACTGAGACTGGACTCTGTCCCTTAACTTCTTTTTTTATTTTTAATTTATTTATTTTTTAATTGAAGCATAATTGCTTTACAGAATTTTGTTGCTTTCTGTCAAACATCGCCTTAACTTCTTAATGGTAACCTTTACTCAGCGTTAAAAAATAAATTAGTAAAGAGAATAATTTTATTTCTGAGTATGAAACTACTATTTCATACTAAATTATAAAACTTATTTTATATTAAAATTCAATATTTAAAATATATAATTTAATTTTATTATAATGTTTATATATAAAATAATATTAATTTTGTTTCTGAGTGTGAAAGTGTTCATTTTGGAAAATAACACATTAAAGTCAGAAAGCAAAGGAAAGAAAAAAATCGTTTACAATTTCTCTACCTAAGGCCAACAGTGGTGTAAACTACTGAAATATTTTAGCTTATTTCCTTTCATTTATTTAATAGGAAGATTTTCAAATATGCTTACAGTAAGTTTCTTCACATTGAATTTTTTTTTTTTTTTCATTAACCAAGTTTATTGTTGGGGAGAGTCTCATTCACAGTTCCCTGGAAAGAAACTGAACCAAATCTTGACATTTTATGTTAAGTAGGAACAGTGAATAAGGCACATAATATAGGTGACTCTTAGGCCACCAATGTCTTTTTCTTAATATAAAAATAAACATAAGTAACTAATGGAATAACAAAATAAAAGTTTATTTTTTTAGAATTAGGAATGTTCTTTCCCTCTGGGCAACCTGAACAGTCCAGTTACAATGAAAATCTAAGAACAGTTATTTCCACAGCACAGTGTGCTCTACGCACAAAATTACAAGGTTAGGAGCATTTAATCAATTTACCAATCTGATTGTCTCACCAACCTGCCCCCTCCAAGTGCTCTATACCGGGATTTTTGTACATCAAGTCCTTTTCTCTCTTATGCTAAATTTCAATTCCTAACCATGGCTGATCCACATTTTACACTGCAGATTCAACCATTTCAAATCAAGTCAGTCAGTCTTGGATCTGCTATATTTGTGTGTATGTATACACATGTGTATTTAATGTATTTATTTAAACACACATAAAACACATACAATCTGGGTTGCAGCGGATTACATAGAATTTAGAGTCTGATGATACACATTGAATTTTATAGGAAAATGGTTTCTATTGTCACCTCTTCAAAATTTTTCAAAAGTTAGAACCAACTCATTATATTAAACTGTCATTGGTAAAAAGAGGGAAAGGAACTAATGACCATTATTGTCATTCTGTAAGCCGTTATACTAGGCACTGAATATCCTCACTTATTTTCACAAAAGAAACTTTGAAAAAGTATTACCATTTCAATTTTATAGAGATTGTAAATCAGAAGAACTTAAAAGAAATAAAAACATGTCAAAGTCACAAAATTTAAAAGTGGCACTGGTGTTTAAGCTCGGGTTTGACTCCAGAGCAACTTGTACCTGATTATACACCTACAGCATCATTGCACAGGGCACATTTTTATATTTTGACACCTATTTGAGTCAAATTGACACACGTATCAGATATATTAAAAACATCCTTCTAAACTTTGTGATTAAAATTAAATCTCTCACTTCATAAGTGATAGGATTTTGAAAAACAAAGAGCCACATCATTTGGAATAGAGCAGTAGTTTTAGCAGCAGGGAAATCAAGGGGGACACTGATCCCTACTCTAAGTGACCACTAGCTATGGGCACAGAAGACCAAGAGGGAAAGGCAGATTTTGCTGTGTCAGTTACACTGTTTTCCAAAATAGAATGTGAGTTAGATAGAACCACTTTATAACCATTTATGTATTTGGTTATATATAAACCAAAACGGAGCATCTGTTTGAATGCCTGTGTCATAACTTTGCCTGAATTGCCTGCAACCTGGTTGACTACATAAAATCAATGTTAATCCACAACCCAGTGAAAGAACTAGGTACCTTGTTTTTCATATATACCTCTGTTTACTCTCCTATGTATATCCCTTTATACACACACACACACACAAACCACAGTGCACATACTCATTCATACACACACACGTAGAGATGCCCCATAATTTTTCTGAAACAATTACCTTACAGCTAAATATTTAGGTTATTTCCCATCTCTGCTATTTTTAATTATGCTAGAATTCTGTTTCTGATCATTTCCTTAGGGCAGATTCCTAACAGTGAAATTTGGGGATCAAATAATATGAATGAGTTGAGGCTTTTGACACACATTACCAAAAAGCTTTCCAGAGTATGGCAAACAGAGTATGCATTTACTCTTCTACCGGTAATATATGAGGCACCTTTATCATGACACCCTCATCAGCTTAGAATAGTTTCACAGACTTAAGCATGCCTCAGAATCACCTGGAAGTCTTCCTGGGATAGATTTCTGGGCCCCGCCCTCAAATCTCTGACTTAGTTACAGTGAGGCTTTACAATTTGACTTCTAATAAGTCTCCAGGTGATACTGATGGTGCTAATTTGGGACCACATTTTGTGAATGTGACCACAAATGGGACCACATTTCACGCAGTCGTGTCTGACTCTTTGCAACCCCATTACAGTCCATGGAATTCTCCAGGCCAGAGTACTTGAATGGGTAGCCTTTCCCTTTTCCAGGGAATCCCTTCTCCAGGTGATCTTCCCAACCCAGGGATTAAACCCAGGTCTCCCACATTGCAGGTGGATTCTTTACCAGTTGAACCACAAGGGAAGCCCAAGAATATTGGAGTGGGTAGCCTATCCCTTCTTAATCATATCTTCCCAACCCAGGAATTGAACTGAGTTCTCCTGCATTGCAGGCAGATTCTTTACCAACTGAGCTACTAAGGAAGCCCCACATTTTGTGAGCCACTGGCTTAGAAGATTATTGTTTTTAACCTTTAGCAATGCTGACAGGTAAAAAGTGGTATCTTGTTTTATTTTATGTTTCTTTGATTAATTGTTATTGTTCAGTCACTCAGTCATGTCCGACTCTTTGCAACTGCATGGACTGCAGCATGCCAGGCTTCCCTGTCCTTCACCATCTCTGGTAGCTTGCTTAAACTCATGTCCATTGAGTCAGTCATACCATCCAACCATCTCGTCTTCTGTCATCCCCTTCTCCTCCTGCCTTCAATCTTTCCCGGCATCATGGTCTTTTCTAATGAGTCGGCTTTTTGCATCAGATGCCAAAGTATTGTAGCTTCAGCATCAGTCCTTCCAACTAATATTCAGGATTGATTTCCTTTTTAGGATTGACTGGTTTAATCTCCTTGTGGTCCAAGGGACTCTCAAGAGTATTCGCCAACATCACAGTTCAAAAGCATATTTTTTCATATACTTTGCCCCTTGTATTTTTTATTTTTCTTTGCTAAGTCTTTTATGCATTATCTTCTAAAGTTTAATGCATTGATTATTGACCTATAAGATATATATACACATATACACACATCTATATATATGAAGTTAGCTTTTTGTGCTTTTTTATATCATTCATTTTTTAACACAAAGATATACTTTTATGTGATCAGATCTACAAATCTCTTACTAGGACCTTTCCTCCAAAGTATTTTTTTTTCCTTAAAGATTTCTTTCCAAGTGAAGTTTTACATACATTTATTCTCTACTATAACCTTGAAAAGTAGATATCAGACCATTTTACAAATGAGGATGCCAAGACTTAGAAATACTGGATACAGTGCCTAATGTCACAAAGCCAGTAAGTGGCAGAGCGAGGATGAGAACACACCATTTGAATACGCCAAACTGTTTCCCTAAAGAAAGGAAAACGAACCTTCACTGACTCAGTTATGTGGCAGGCACTCTCCAGAGCAGCACAGCATTATAAAAAGAACATAAATTTTAATTTAACAGAGACCTTGATTCCGATCCTGGTTCTATGACTCTTGAGCTGCATAATCACCCAAAGGTCACCTATCTTCTCTAATACTCAATTTTCCCAACTGCAATATGAAGAAACTAATAACAACATCTAAAGAATTGTGGCTGTTTTATGGGGAAATGGAAATGAAGCATTTGTAAACTCAATAGCACTATAGCAATAATGTAGTTGAGTTAAACTTTGAAAATCTAAAGTATTTTATAAAATTCACTTGTGCCTATAGTTTCTGATGTTACTTCTTACTTTACTCTTGGTTTTCCATTTAATCATTCATCTTGCCATCTGTCGTATTTTATTCAAGTGCACTCACCTTTTTTAAGCCTCTATCACCTATTTTTTCCATCTGTTTTCAAATTCAGTGCTTCTTTATGACCTTTATAGTTATGGGGGTTTGTTTTCTGTTTTATTTTGAATGTTCTGAATATTGAATTATTCTTCTAAGAAGAGAGGTATCCACTTAAATAGACATTTAACCCGTGATGAAACTTTCATTTCTCTTAACTTTCTCCTTTTTGTCCATCCTTGAAAGTGATTTATATTTTTGAAGATTCTTAGCATTGGTACATAGAGATGTATAAAGTGGCCTTAACTTTTAATGGACAACACAATCTTCTTTCCTTTGGGCTGATCTTTTTTTTTTTTTTTTTTTGACTGCACTATGCAGCTTGTGGGATCTTATTTCCCCAACCAGGGATTGAACCAGTGCTCTTGGCAAGGAAAGTTCAGAGTCTCAGTCACTGGACTGCCAGGGAATTCCCTAGCTCATCTTCTTTTATAGGTATCTTATTTCTGTGGCTTGATTCTCTTTTATAAATAAACATTTTGGTTTTGAAATTATGAAAAAGCCACACACAAAAAAGCTACATTGTGACTCTTCTCCCTTTTTTAAATTTCATAATATATAAGCCCATATCTGATGGAGCCCATATCCAGTTAGTTCTACAGTGTTATAATCAAAAAGCAAAGCATGGCCTTTGCCTACAGTTTAGAAATAAGAGTAATTTGATAGGGAAAACTCTTTAGGACTTCTGCTCTCATTGGAGTTCTGAATATATAAAATATTGAAATATTTTTGAGGACTTTCCTTAAGCAATTTAGTCCTATCAACAAAAGCCTAAGTAAAACTAAGATTAATAGAGTTAAATTTTGTTCTTTACAACTAAGTATCAACTAAAGTCTGAGGTTTAGCTATGATATACTCTAAGAATTAAATTCAAAAGTAAAATTTAAAGATATGTGGAATGTTGGCAACTGGACATTTTTTGGCGGAACTAGAAATTGTCATTAAATGATAAACGATCTTGGATGTCTTTTAATATAAACCTCTACTTTACAGATGAAAAATGAGGTGCTAAGGCAAGTGACTTGCAGTTAATGGGTGGCAGAATTTGAACCTAAATCCTCATCTGATTCCTTACGATATGGAAGCATAACTTTTTTTTTCATGATATAGGAATAGAACTGGATACATAAATCAACTGACCCTCTCACATATGCTAAGAGAAAATAGAATCTTCACCCTAATAAACATTTCAGAAATAATAATGAAGAAAATAGAGAAGCAATGTAATCCTCTGTCAGAGTTCCATACAGATATAGAAGGGCAAATCCTTAAAAACATGTAATTTTAAGGGTAAAACTGTGGACCAAAAATATAGATTCGTAATGTTGATTGAAAAAAGTCTGTTAAACCTAAATTCTTAGGTGCTGTAATGGGCACTGCTAAATTGCCTTTCAAAAAAAAAACCACTGTCAGTTTGCTCTCCTACCAATTAATCCAAGAGTGTGCTTACAATCTTACAAATATTTTACATCGTAGTTTTTTTCCCAATGTGGTTATGCCCTCCCCCAAAATATGGTATACTGTTTCAACCTGTGTTTCTCTGATTACTGAGTTTCAGTGTCATGCTTTGAGGCCATTTGTGTTTCCTGTGTGACTACTTGTGTATTTGTATTGCCCATTTTTCTACTAGGGTCTCTCTTTTTCTTAGTGATTGGGTAATTTTCCTTATCTATTACACATAGTACAGTTATTTTCTCTTGGTTTATCACTATTCTTTTTATGGTTTACCTTGCCATAGACACTTTAGTTTTACATGGTCAATTGTGTGAGGATGTTTCAATTAAGTTTTATAAAGTTATGCTCATATCAACCAAGATTTTGTAAGGAGAGAGAAATCACATAGTAACTGGAATAGGGAAGTTTATTATTAACCATCCTGGGGATCAGTTAACAAGGGGTTGGCTTGTAAGATGTAAAGAGACCCCTAAAAATATAGGCATACGCGCTGTTCTTATATACTCAGTTGTATCTGACTCTTTGCAACCCCATGCACTGTAGCCCACCAGGCTCCTCTGTCCATGGGATTTCCCAGGCAAGAATACTGGAGCGAATTGCCTTTTCCTTCTCCAAGGGATCTTCCCAACCCAGGGATTGAACCCACATCTCCTGTGTCCCCTGCATTGCAGGGGAACTCTTTACCTGGTGAGCCATTGAGGAATAGCAGCTATAAACTTCTAGGGTGGAAATAAAGCATACCCTTCTGCCTCTCCCTCGCACCTCAATACTCCCAACCTCAGTGCTGAGAATCCAGACCTTGTCAGAGCCTTGGTCACTAGGTGACAGAGAAATCACCATGGCACCCTGCCTACAAAATTTACTAGAAATCTACTCTCCGAACTCAAAGGAAATCCACCCATCAGGGTACATGGAAAGGTATATTGCCCATGGGAGGTGGCAATGAAACCACCCTAGAAATAGCCTGAGGGAAGCTGCCAGCCCCATGCACTGCAGGAGCCTGGTACTGGAGAAGACACCCGGGCTGCAGGAGTCTTGTACTGGAAGATCTTGCGAGGAGGATCCACAGAAACCAGGAAGGGCACCTTCTCTTGTAATAGCTTTCAGCCTTCCTACTGACAATATTTAATGTAGTTCAGTTCAGTTCAGTTCTCAGTCGTGTCTGACTCTTTGCAACCCCATGAATCGCAGCACACCAGGCCTCCCTGTCCATCACCAACTCCCGGAGTTCACTCAAACTCATGTCCATCGAGTCAGTGATGCCATCCAGCCATCTCATCCTCTGTCAACCCCTTCTCTTCCTGCCCCCAAGCCCTCCCAGCATCAGAGTCTTTTCCAATGAGTCAACACTTTGCATGAGGTGGCCAAAGTACTGGAGTTTCAGCTTTAGCATCATTCCTTCCAAAGGAATCCCAGGGCTGATCTCCTTTAGAATGGACTGGTTGGATCTCCTTGCAGTCCAAAGGACTCT
>NW_011494835.1:3983833-3999248 GCF_000754665.1 Bison bison bison
GTGATTTTGGAGCCCAAAAAAATAAAGTCTGACACTGTTTCCACTGTTTCTCCATCTATTTCCCATGAAGTGATGGGACCGGATGCCATGATCTTCGTTTTCTGAATGTTGAGCTTTAAGCCAACTTTTTCACTCTCCTCTTTCACTTTCATCAAGAGACTCTTTAGTTCCTCTTCACTTTCTGCCATAAGGGTGGTGTCATCTGCATATCTGAGGTTATTGGTATTTCTCCCGGCAATCTTGATTCCAGCTTGTGCTTCTTCTAGTCCAGCGTTTCTCATGATGTACTCTGCATATAAGTTAAATAAGCAGGGTGACAATATACAGCCTTGACATACTCCTTTTCCTATTTGGAACCAGTCTGTTTTTCCACGTCCAGTTCTAACTGTTGCTTCCTGACTGCATATAGGTTTCTCAAGAGGCAGGTCAGGTGGTCTGGTATTCCCATCTCTTTCAGAATTTTCCACAGTTTGTTGTTATCCACACAGTCAAAGGCTTTGGCATAGTCAATAAAGCAGAAATAGATGTTTTTCTGGAACTCTCTTGCTTTTTCGATGATCCAGCAATTGTTGGCAATTTGATCTCTGGTTCCTCTGCCTTTTCTAAAACCAGCTTGAACATCAGGAAGTTCACAGTTCATGTATTGCTGAAGCCTGGCTTGAAGAATTTTGAGCATTACTTTACTAGCGTGTGAGATGAGTGCAATTGTGTAGTAGTTTGAGCATTCTTTAGCATTGCCTTTCTTTGGGATTAGAATGAAAACTGACCTTTTCCAGTCCTGTGGCCACTGCTGAGTTTTCCAAATTTGCTGGCATATTGAGTGCAGCACTTTCACAGCATCATCTTTCAGGATTTGAAAGAGCTCAACTGGAATTCCATCACCTCCACTAGCTTTTTTCGTAGTGATGCTTTCTAAGGCCCACTTGACTTCACATTCCAGGATGTCTGGCTCTAGGTCAGTGATCACACTATCCTGATTATCTTGGTCGTGAAGATCTTTTTTGTACAGTTCTTCTGTGTATTCTTGCCACCTTTTCTTAATATCTTCTGCTTCTGTTAGGTCCATACCATTTCTGTCCTTTATAGAGCCCATCTTTTTGAAATGTTCCCTTGGTATCTCTGATTTTCTTGAAGGGATCTCTAGTCTTTCCCATTCTGTTGTTTTCCTCTATTTCTTTGCATTGATCGCTGAGGAAGGCTTTCTTATCTCTTCTTGCTATTCTTTGGAACTCTGCATTCAGGTGTTTATATCTTTCCTTTTCTCCTTTGCTTTTAGCTTCTTTTCTTTTCACAGCATTTGTAAGGCCTCCCCAGACAGCCATTTTGCTTTTTTAAAATATGGTACCAGCTGGCAAAGGAGAACTATTTAAAGGGCCCAGCTCCATTTTCTGCAGAGAAACAAGGAATGGCAGATTAGGAGCTAAATAGCAATAAATTAATAACTGGCACAGCACTTTGTTATACCTGGATTGTGCTTTTGTGCATTATTTGAAATAACCATAAACATTTTTTATAAAGGTAAAATTGGAAACAAAGACCTATAAATAAAGAAATTATTGAATAATCTATGGTATTTCCATACCACAGATTACTGTGCAGCACTTATGAGGTGAGTATCTAGATATATGCACAAATATTAAGCCTTTAAATCATATTGTTAAGTAAAAATTAACAAAATTTTAAACTATTCAATGAAATGAGTATAATTAATATAATAATACTGATTATAAGATATGCACATACACAGATTGTGTATTCAGAAGCAGAAGTCCTAAGATTACTTTGTAAGATTCTATAATTCATTCTTATGTATAAACCAACACTAAAGCATCTCACATAATATCTTAATTGTATTAGAACTGTCTTTGTGCAATTTTTTGTTGCCTTTGAACTAACTGATTTATAGATAATACAGAGGTAAAGATTGTCACAGGTCAAACTGACTCAAATTTCAAATTAGTAAAGTTCTTAGAACTTCTGAATTCATATAATGAAAATCTGTGTGTGTGTGTGTGTGTGTGTGTGTGTGTGTGTTTCTTTTAGACAGATGTTGAAAAAGTTATAGCAGTTGCCTGGGACATCTTTCAGCCCCTTCTCTTTGGACTGATTGGAGCAGAGGTGTTAATTACAGCTCTCAGACCAGAAACTATAGGTAAGAATTTCAAAGTACTACTTTTGCTAAAATCAACTCTTTCTATCTATATTCAGTTGAAATATCCTTAGTAGGTATGTGTCCACTGATTCCTGTTATTGGAGTAGTTGGTTAGAAAATAATGTTTGTCAATCTAAGACAGTAAATTTTACACCTTTAATATTGTTCCTTGTAAAGAAAAGTGACACTGCTGACTACCATCAGTAAAATGCAGGTCTGTTTTCCCAAGGGTAAAAATGGTCATGTAGCCTTGCCCTGATCAAGAGCCAGAATCTTAAAGATAACTAGTGAGTCCTATAATATGTAATAATATGTACCCATAGAATAGAAATGTTTGTTCATTCATTCTTTTATTCATTCACACATTTGCTGTGGTGGTTAGTTGCTCAGTGGTGTCTGACTCTTGTAACTCTATGGACTATAGCCTGCCAGGCTCCTCTGTCTGTGGTGTTCTCCAGGCAAGAATACTAGAGTGGGTTGCCGTTTCCTTCTCCAGGGATTCCCTACGAAGGAATCGAAGCTGAGTCTCCTGCATTGCAGACAGATTCTTTACCAACTGAGCTACAAGGGAAGCCCACACATTTGCTAGCCATCATGTTAAAACTCTCTTAATTCATAGCACTTTATTTAAAAATTAATTTATGCACATATACTCATTATTTCCTCCTTTCCTTGCATCACATTGTTTTTCCATCCATGCAGGGGCTGCTGTTCCCTGCCACCTCTTTCTGAATCTCATGCATAGATTCTTCCCATTTTTTCATACATTTTCAAGTAGACTTGTCACAGTTTCCTCCTCTTTAGAAGTTAAATGGATTTTAATCTCTCTTATCTTGAAATAATATCATCCCTGATTCTGATTCATGCTATAGCATGGATGGACCTAGAGGACATTACACTAAATAAAATAAGCCAATCATAAAAAGACAAATACTGTATGATTTTATTTATATGAGTAAAATTCATAGAAATGTAGAGTAGAATGATGCCAGGGATCTTGGAAATGGGGAGATGGGAATTTGTTGTCTAATGGGTACACAGTTTCAGTTTTACAAGATGAAAACATTCTAGATATTTGTTGCACAAAAACATGAATGTTTAACTTGATGCTTACTGAACTGTAAGTTTTTAAATGATTAAGATGGTGATTTTTGTTAAGTATGTTTTATCACAATCAAAATTTAAATAAGTACACACATATATATTTATAAAGGATATGTGTACATATATATATGTATATACATCCTTTCTCCTTTCACTGCTCTCCTCACCTACCATTCTCTCTCTCTCTTCCTCTTTTCAAACTTTTCCAAAAGGGTACCTATATTCCACTTTTCCAAAAGGGTACCTATATTCCGCTTTTCCATTTCAGTTCTCTTTCTCTTCCTCAGTGCATTTAAGTCTAGCTTCTGCCCTAACACACAGCCAACCCTGCTCTTACCAGTGGATTTATGTTATTAAGTCCACTGAATACTTATGAGTCTTTGTTTTACTTGATCTCATATCAGCATTTGATGCTATTAACCTCTTTAAAACACTTTCACATTGAAGTTTGAAACTTTGTATTTTCTAGTGCCCTTTGAGTCTTTACAGTATATATGGCTTAATTGCTGCTCCTATGCTTCTCACTCTTTATCACTTTCCTGAGCTTATCTGCACAGTGACTTTGATTATAAACTATGTAATTCCAAAATCTTTATCTCTAAATTTGTATATCCAGTGCTTTCTTGGACATCACCACTTGTAAGCCCCACAAAACTCTAAACTCAATATGTCTCAATCTTCCTCATCATCTTCTCCCCAAACCTTCAATGTTCCCTCCTGGGAATGGTATTATCTCTTTTGTACCTTGTATTTCAGCAACAAATACCTTTGAAAATATACCAACCTGAGAGAATATCCTCCAACAAAAAGCTACAAAACTTTTATCTGTTAAAAAAAAAAAAAAAAAAAAAACTTTATTGCAGATTTACATTAGAGCTTCCTGCAATGTCTTTCCCTTTTACAAGCCTTTTCAACTTGAAAAAATTGTTCTCAATTTTCTGTTCCTTTTTGAACTTAATTGTTTTCAACTGTAAAATGAGCCTAATTACCCCACAGCTTGTAAGGATTTAGTAAAGTAGTGCACTTAAAGCTGACTGTGGAACCTGGCACAGAGTAAATACTCAACCAATGTTACTTTTTAAAATATTAACCCTGTTAGTTAGCTGTCACTTTAGCTGTGGCTTTCTCAGGTCCAGTAGCCTGCAATGGCCAAGTCACAATCCCTTATTTTGCACATCAGGATGAACTTAACTTTACCAGCAAAGAATTCTAAATGCTGATTGAATGAAGTAGCTATATATGACAACAAGGGCTAATAGGCTGTCAGTATACACACCAGTATGATGAAATAGATGTAGAGTGCTGATGTCTGTTCTGATTGGTCAGTGACCAGCCAGCTCTGTTCTGATTGGCTCATTGCATTCATAATGGCTCATAAATATTTTGAATATCACCTCTTCGTGTTCTGTAAAGACTTCTCAACCACTTTGTTAAAAACATTAATGTTTTCTTCTCCTATGCCCCCTTACCAGTATGTTTAAACTGTATTTGCCTTATAGTATATTAATTAGTTGTTTATGTTTCTGTCTTTGATGTTCATAGAAGCAGAGTCTGTGTATTTACATTTCTGTGTACTAGTACCTAGTTCAAATCCTGCCATGTATAGTTATTATTGTATAAATTCTTTTAAAATAAACACATGAAAGAAAGTGTTGTTCTTGCTATAAAGCATAAAATAACATTCAAATCTCCTTTGTAAAAATTTAAATATGTTTAATTTCTGTTATTATTTTAGGGGAATACTCTGGTTTCTCTTCAGGTCTAAATAAATCTTTCACATTTTACTAAAAAAATCAGGGGGAAATACCTTCTTTTAAACAAGTGGTCTGATTGATCCTTAATATTGATGTTTTAATAAATTATGCCTTGCCATTTTATTTTTTTAATTTTTTGAATGTGTTTAGGCTTCTGTTGAAAGAATTTTGAATCAGTAACCATGAGATTCAGGGTTTTTTTCTTCCCCTCAGTATTTCCTTATGTCTGAAAACTGAGTATTTCTTACAGGTCTTTGTGTTGCCACCCTGGGCATTGCAGTATTAATACGAATTTTGGTCACATATCTGATGGTGTGTTTTGCTGGTTTTAACATTAAGGAAAAGATATTTATTTCTTTTGCATGGCTTCCAAAGGCCACAGTCCAGGTAATGATGGATTTTAATTCCTATTTCTATATGATATCTTGAAATTTTTAATAAGAGAGCTTGTTCAAATTTGGTGAAAATAAGTATATGAAGTTTGATTTATGATAAGATTTTATACTGATTTACTCTTTAAAAGTTTTATTCTTGGTTTATTGATTCATTAAGTATGACAGCTCATTTAAATTTCTTTAGACCACCAGAGTACAACTAAAAATCCAATAAATCCCTATACTACTAGAAAGTAGTAGTACATAGCAGGAAGGAAGAGTTTGAAATTTTGTCAGTCAGAGCTCTCTAAATAACCCAGAGATAGTTATTCACTCTCTTCATTTCAATAAATAGCATAGCCCATCTTAGTATTGAAATGTATGTGACTATATGATTGATGATCAGTTATGCTTGACTACAGTCTTTATATATAATGGAGAAAGATTTATTGAGAAATAACTCAGAACATGCTTTATTTCCTCGATTATTAGTTGATATTTAAAATTTTCAAACCAGCTGAACCTCCTGACAAACAATCATATGACCCACAATTTGCGCACTCCAATGAACAAGGCACTAACCAATAGGTGCTTAGAAGGATTTGCCAGGTATTTGGTAGCATACCTGTAATTGCTAATTAAATTAGAACTGTACAGATCATCGTTTGTTGCAAATGTAACATATCCCTGACGGTATTGTATATTCTCCAACTAATTACAAGAAATGAGACTTACTTGTTTCATCCTTGATTATTTTGTGATTATTTAAGTGTATAAATTTCTTGTTTCATGAAACGAAAATCAGATGTTAATTTAGGAAGCTTTGAGAGATAGGTATGCTGCTCTGGAACAATATGTCAGATTTTGTGTGGCTGCAGGGTTAGGGCATTATTCCAGAGAAGTTTTTCTTTCAATTATACATTCATAGGCGTCTGAGACATAAACATAATGGCTAAGAATGCTATGAAGTTAATACAGTACGGTACATAGAGTAGTTTCTCCCTCTAACAGTAGTTTTTCCTTTTAACAGTGATAGGAGTTTAGAGAGTTTAGAGTAGTTTCTCCCTCTAAAAGTAGTTTCTCCTTTTAACTGTGTCTCCCGCCTCCACACTGCCTCTGGTAACTTTAGCATGTAGAAAAAAAATCACTCTAGTTGCTTTGGTATGAAAGATTTGTTTCTAAAGTTAAAATTTGAAGGATGGCACTTTCCCGCTCTGAAAACAAGTTTTAAACTAAGGAGAAATTATCCAGGATGTCTTGAATAACGCATGTTCTCAAACAATTATTGTATAGAATTTCCCTTTTTCTTCTTTTGCCACTGCACAAGAAACAAGACTTTCTCATATATTTTTTCCATGTTAGTGTTCTTTAAACTATTTTTGTCTATGACCCATAAGAAGTATACTTTAAATGACATCTCATTTAATGTATGTTAGTAAACATACAAACCCTCTCAACACACACACACATACACATTTACACATACAACAGAGAACTGAAAGGGAAATGTGTATTGTAATGTGTGCAGTTCTTGCTGAGCATTCATGAAATGTTGAATTAGTTCTGGCACAAGGTGATATACCATAGCAAAGAGCCCTCAAACGCAGGGACTAAATGAGAGACTTTTTATGTCTTTCTAACCAGCGGTCAAGAATGCCCATTCCAGAGCTGGCAAGGTAACTGCTGTTCTTGTGCCTTTCATCCATGAGTCCAGCTTTCACCATTTCCATCCAATGGCAAGGGGAAAATAGTAAGGTCCATTTCTTTTCAGGGAACAATTAAAAGAAGCATTTATCACTTTCGCTCACCTGTCAGTGGCCAAAACTTAGATATATAGCTACAACTATTTGCAAAGAAGACTGAAAAAAAGAAGTCTCATTTGAACAGCAATGTGACCAGCTAAAACTCAGCCACTTCTATTATAGAAGGGTAAAGGGGCATTCAGATATCGTGGGCAATTAGTAGTCTCTGCCGCTGTGTCTCATCCACACTGATATTTTCTCTTCTGTTGTGTTGTCCTGGAGATCAACATTGTTGTGTTCTGTGAAATAAGGGGATAACCAGGTTGATTAATGTATTTTTCCCTTGTGGCACTGATAATATTGCATTTTGTCTCTAAAAGATTTTTCATAATACCTCCCAATAGATAAATTTTAAATAAAACATTTCACCAATTCCTAAGGCAAAAAATTAATCAAATTCCTAATAAGATCAACTTCAAGTTTCAAAGGTGCCTACCACTTTCAAGTTTCTTAATGTTTAACAATTAGTTTAGGCTCTGAAGCGATATTCTTAAGTTTTTTCATTTAAAACTTCACTATCTTCCAATAAATATCACTGCATTTTTTCATCTTATCCTTTCTTAATTCCAAATTCCTAAAGATGAAAGAATGAGATGACCAGTAACTTTCATCTTTATTCAGGAGGAATTTAGTATATTCTTGTTATGGTTAATTAATATCCTAAGTCTGTATTTGCCTGGTGTTTTGAAATATATCTGCCTGATATTTTTGTAAGTTTGCCTTATTCAAATAGGTACATATGAATCATCCTTCTTTCCCTTGGCAAGGGCAGGGAGAGCTTTCAGATCATTAAAGTCAACTGCAGTACATTTTGAAAGAGGACTAAGAGAACTTTCATAATTGAGCAAAAGAATAAGACATTTGTTTTTGCAAATGATAATATAATTCACCTTTTTTCTATGTGCTTGTCTTATAATGCTTCCAACTTTACCTTTAACCTTTCTTAGGCTGCAATAGGATCTGTGGCTTTGGACACAGCAAGATCACATGGAGAGAAACAGTTAGAAGGATATGGAATGGATGTGTTGACAGTGGCATTTTTGTCCATCATCATCACAGCCCCAGTTGGAAGCCTACTTATTGGTTTGCTCGGCCCCAGACTTCTCCAGAAAGCTGAACAAAATAAAGATGAAGAAGATCAAGGAGAGACGTCTATACAAGTTTAGAGGTGAAAAGAGAGAATGCTGAATACAGCCCTCAGAAGCATGCTGTCAGTGCCTGCTTTTGTCAACTAGCAGAGACTAGTTTTATCCGGATGGATATTGACATATTTAGTGTTTAAGTGTAAATTAATAGAACCAGAGTGTGGCTTTTTTTAAAAAAAACAGCATTTTTAGCTATTACCGGGACGGTGGTAATGTTCTACGTCTGCAACCTGCTCCCTTCCTTATTTTTTTTTCTTCAAATAACTATTCATCATTATCTCTTAGCTTGTATAGGGACATGTATACTTTGGGCTTCCCTGGTGGCTCAGCGGTAAAGAATCTGCCTACAACACAGTAGATGTAGGAATCACAGATTTGATCCCTGGGTCGGGAAGATCCCCTGGAGGAGGACATGGCAAGCTACTCCAGTATTCTTCCCTGGGAAATCCCATGGACAGAGGAGCCTGGGGTTGCATGGACCAAAGTGACTGAGCACACGATACTTAAGTGTACTACCACAATTTAATTTCAGTGTCCTGCTTTGCTAGCCAACAGCTTGCTCTGACTTAGTGTTACCATCACAATTTCATAATTCATGGTCACCTAACCTTTCATGCCTTGAATTGTTTTGGGCCCTTTTTTCTTTTTGTTTTTAAATACCATAACACAATCCTTCATCCATTTCTACCTTCCTTCTTAATCTGCCTCTTTTCCATTTCTACCTCTCTTACTTGTCTTTCTATGAAGTAGTATTTCTGATTGTTCCCACCAAAAATTTTTTAAAGTACACAAAATATTTTAATTGGTTCTTTCTCTTGCACCTGTCCATGTGTCAAAGACTAAATCCTATCCCCATAGTTAGCTTCACAGAGCCCCCCATTTCAGTGGCTCATCTGAGTTTCCTTCTACCTAAGCAGTGTCCTGACCTAGCCCTTTGTTTTTTGTGACCCACATTTTCAGGCTCTTCCTGTTCTCTAGGTAAGAGATAGCTAATTTTTAAATCTATGTCAGCCTCATGAATACCATATTAATCAGGGTAAGATAAGCTGCTATAATGAAGAAATGAAAAATTAAATACTTAAATAGAAAAATTTATTTTCCTCTTACAAAACCAGTTGACAGGGTTACTCTGCTCATGAGGTTTATTCAGAGACCCATGTCCTTCCATCCTGAGACTCTGCTGTGCCCTAGCTTAGGACAAAAGTCCCCTTTCTAGTCTTCAGGAAGAAGGAAAAAAAAGGAAGCCCAAGACAAGCAATTTATTTTTAAGGAAGTCATGTGGCAGCAGATACATCTCTCCTCTTACATTCTGTTGGTGATAATCACACCCACCCAGCTGAAAAGTATTATCTCTCACTAAGCATTCACATTCCTGGGAAATGGAAAGACCAGATTTGAGAGCCAGAAGTACTATCGTGTTGGGTGTTACCATCACCTAGTAGCATATCCTTGCAGGTTAACAAGGACTATCTAAAGATGTAACTTTAACCAAAAGAATGACTTCCATGGCAAGAATTTCAGGAATTGTGACATGCCAGTAGAGAAGATAAGAAAGTCTTACCTCAGAAGTCTCATTTTATCCCACTTAATCAACTGACCATTTCTGCTTTTTTGTATCACTTGTTAAGTTCCTGTACTCTAGGTCAGCTCCTGCCTAGTTGTTAGAATAATCATGTTTAGATAATGTTGTCATTAGACTACCTAAGGTTCTGATTTAATAGAGACAAACATATGAACAATCTGTAAAAAGGGCTATAAGTACTCTGACAGAAGTGAGTATAGGGTACATTCACCCTTCAGACTACTCTTCCAACCCTTCCCATCATGACTTTCAAGCTGTTCGAGACCAGCTTAATTTTTATTAATCTAACATAATAGGAAGCCAGAGAGTTTTCATTTTTACGTCAGCCTGACTCTGGTTCCTCTATGGGACTGTATTCCCTTAGTGTTTATGTTCTCAACATGGACCAGACTAGTTTATACCAAAGTTCAGAGAGGTGAACTTCCTTGGCCAGATGCGCCTTGGTTGTAGCACCATAAACTTAATGCTCATCTGGTCCTCTACTTTCACAGGCTCTGAAACTAGAGTCACCCAACAAATATTTACTAAAGCCTTTGGTGGCCCAGGCACATCATAAAGACTAATGTTGTTACCATCTTTAAGGATCTGACAGTCTGATTGAGGATAGCGACCATTAAACAAGAAGTTGCAAAACAGTGTGATAAGTGCCATGATGCAGAGAGTACAGGGGTGCCAGGGAGCTCATAGCAGGAGTAACCCATAAATCAGGGGGAGGTGCATATTTAGGCGCCCACTCCAGTGTTCTTGCCTGGAGAATCCCAGGGACAGAGGAGCCTGTTGGGCTGCCTTCTATGGGGTCGCACAGAGTCGGACACGACTGATGCGACTTAGCAGCAGCAGCAGCAGTTTAGGCACAGCCTCCAGAGAAAGTAGGACCTCGGCTAGGATGTGGGGATAATTAGGACTTAGCAAAAGGCATGGGAGACCCAAGGGTGCTGCAGTTAGTGCAGGTTCCCATGTTCACCAGTAACTCTTCTCCATGTAACATAACAGGCTTTCAATACTTACTAATACAAAATACAGTTAGTATAAGCAAATAAGAATGTTGTTGTAAATATTCAAGGCCCCAAGAAAGAATTAGAAATGGAAATTCAGAGTGTAGAAATAGTTGAAAATCCCCAAAAGTGACTGCCCATAGCCTATGCCATTTTCAGAGCATGTGGTGACTTTTTACCTACCCCTCCTCGGTGAGCAGCCACCAACCAAATCTCTGTGGCTCTCTGTCCAGTGGGCTTCCCTGGCAGCTCAGTGAAGAATCTGCCTGCAATGCAGGAGACCCAGGTTCCATCCCTGGGTCAGGAAGATTCCCTAGAATAGGAAATGGCCCACTCCAGTATTCTTGCCTGGAGAATCCCCATGGATAGAGGGGCCTGGCAGGCTACAGTCCATGCAGTCACAAATAGTTGGACAGGACTGAATGACTAACACTTCCACTTTCTCTGTGCGGTGTTGGTCTCTGCAGGACTCACTGTGAAGTCTCAGGTTTGTTTTGTCACCACAAAGTAAACCACAGCTCTTTTCTTGGTTGGTAAACTCAGAGTTAACTTGATACAGAATGCTGACTCAAGCCAATCAAACTTACCCCACCCCACCACAGATAGAAACCATTGCTCTAACCTCTGGGTGACTGAAAGAAAGGTGTATCATATACATACTTCTATCAGAGTACTTATAGTCCTTTTTTCAGTTTGTTTCTGGATTTGTTGCCTATTAAATTAACCCTTGAGGGGTGGGAGCCTTATCTTGGTCATCTTTGAAACCTCGGCAATTTTTACACGGTATGGAGCAGGGTGGGCATTTAGTAAATTGTAATGAACTGAATCAGTGAGGAGATTCTCTTTCAGTATCAGAAACCTACCTGCCGCATAACAGTTTAGATTTTAGTCCACTTAGTGCGTCTAAGCTGCTCGGGCTACTACAACAAAATACCATAGACTGAGTGACTTAAACAACCAGTAATTATCTTCTCACAGTTCTGAGGCTGGAAGTCAAATGTGAGAGTTGCCAGCAATGATCAGGCTCTGATGAGAGCTCTCTTCCTGGCGTGCTAATAGCCTCCTTCTCACTGGGTTCTCACGGGGTGGTAGAAGGAGTGGGGTTGTGAGGGGATGGGAATGGAGGAGAATATGCAAGCTCTCTGTTGTCTCCTCTAATAAAGTCACTAATCCCACCATGAAGGCTCTAGCCTCATGACTTAATCTAATATAATTACCTCTCAGATTCTCCCTGTCCAAACACCATCACGTTGAGGGGTTATGGCTTCAGCTTATGAATTTAGTTGGGGGACAGAATTCAGTACACATCAAGGGCTTCATACTTTCAAGGACAGCGCCAAGCAAACACTGTAAACTTGCTCTCTTCAACACCCTTTTTTTCCTAAGGTGGGTGCTGTCAACCTCTCCTCTGAGAAGTGTTTGTTTCTCTTTAGGCAGACTGATTAGGTTTCTGCTTTTTAAGTTATTTTCGCCTTCCCGTGTTTTCCTTTCTGGTATTAACTTCATATAACATGGACTGGACTTGAGTGTTCTCAAAATGTCCTCAGTCATGTGTTTGCAAATGATCTCACCCATTGCATTCTTTAAAAATAGTAATGATTATTTTGTCTGATTACAAAATAATACATTTCCATTGCAGAAAATCTAGAAGGCAGAAAAGCACAAGAAAGAAAATGAAACTACTGTTAATGCAAACACCCATTTTATTTTGATTCTTTTAAATTTTACTTTTGCGGTCTGGGGGATGTCTTATTTTCAGAATGATACCTCATCCACTGAATTCGTTGGGTGAAAGGCAATATAAATATATTTGACTTCTGTGAAGATATATAGATTGAAAATTTTTTGTTGTATATAATGAATGCTAAGCCTTCCAAAAATTACTTATTCGCCCTGTAATATTCAAATATTAATTTTGCAATGAATAAAACAGACAAATCCCTGCCTTTACGGAGTTTATGTTCTAAAATCCATTCATTCACTCAAAATACACTTGTAACTTTCCTACTGTGTGCCAGTTTTGCTAGGTCCTGGGGAACACAGTGATGAAGAATACATTCAAGACGGAACTTGAATTCTAGTAGGAGACTGACTCTAATACTTGCCTTCAGAAAGCTTTCAAGGAAGTAAGATGTGTACAAATAGCTGTAATCCAAAGGAACGATTCAAAACTGTTCTCAGTGAAGAAAACTTCTTAAAGGTGATACGTGAACTGGATCTAGAAGAGTGGACATGATTTGGATTGATGAGTTGATATTAGGGAGTAAGGCAAAGAAAGGAACAGCTAGGTAGAGGGTTGGTATATTAGTGAAGTGTGAAAACAGTAAAGCCAGGGGTACAATAAATGACTGACACTTAAGGTTGATAAAGAGAAGTAGTGAGAAGTAAGACTGGAAAAGAAAGTTGGCGCTTAAATCATACCAAACTGGTCATTGGCCAAATTTCTATTTTTATTGAAGTGCTTTCAGAAGTACAGAACTATTTATATAGAAGATATTTTTGAAACTACTTTCATATCAAACTTAGGGAATACTGCTATCATGATTAAGGTTCTCTTTGTTCCTCAAAAGGTTTTTTGTTTTGCTTTTGATGACATTGTTGCAAATATAACCAATTTAACTATTTTAAACTTATCCTTGATTTTTTTTTCTTACCAAAAAGGCTTCAGATGTTTCTTTAGGTATTTTTAAGTGATTATTATTAAATTTTTATTATATTGTCTTTAAGTAAATGAAGGACATTACTTTTGAAACTTTTCAGAATATATTTCTATATGAATAATCTATGTAGTTTTGTGTAACAGATGGGAACTGCTTCCTACCATTTTGGGAGCAAGTGATATCACGTGCTTTAGTTGACTAAAATTAAATACGGCCTGAATCCTCTGACCTGGTGAGAATTTCAAAACTCTATTTGTTGATATGCCTCCCATTTTCCTTCAGTAAACCCTAAAGCACTTGAACTCCAGCAGTCCATGGCACGTGAGGCTTAGAGCAGTGTCTTGGAGGCAAGCAGGCTCCTCTCAAAGATCCTTCTTCCCAGCTTAACCGTTTGGTCTTCATCCCAGTAACCCTGGGAGTCTCCTTGCTTTTTCCTTTCCTACCATGAGAACAAAGCATTTCCTTAACCCTATAAATCACAAAGGACCTTGTCTACTCTTATAAAACAAGGAAGAAAATGACTTTCAGTCCTTATTTTCTGACTTTCAGAAAACAGAAAATGAGCTACCTATACCATGCTGAAGGTAGGAAGGGGTTACAATACAAGAATTTCTTAGTCATCCAAGAAAGAGTTGTGATTTGAATAAAATCTTAAATGATAAATAAGAAAAGGGGTAAAGGAACACTCCCCATAAACCGAATGACTTAAGAAAAAACATGGAGGCAAAAAGGAATTTGTGTGTGTGTGCAGGAGAAAAAGTCGTTTGGAGTATCAAAGAGGGAGAAAAAAGGAAAGGTGAGTTTGTCTTTCTAAGAAGTTTGGACTTTCTGTAATTTGTCTTTGTCTATGTTGTAGGAAGCTTGGGGATTCCAGAGAGGGAACTTTAAGACCACCTTTGGCACTGAGAACCCAAACTTTCTGGGCCCATCTTCAAGAGCAGTTCTGCTTCTATTTGTTTCATATGAAGGTTTCCACATAAGATTTCACAGTCTGGGGGCAGGGGGGGGGGGCGGCGGCAGGGGTGGGGCGAGGAGACAAAGCAAAGGTTTTACACTGATAATAGGATATTGAATGTTTACTTTGTACTAAGCTCTGTTCCAACAAGAGATGGCAAGAGTGAATGTCGACATTCTAGGAATCAGTGAACTAAAATTGACTGGAGTGGGTGAATTTAACTCAGATGACCATTATATCTACTACTGCAGGCAGGAATCCCTCAGAAGAAATGGAGTGGCCATCATGGTCAACAAAAGAGTCTGAAATGCAGTACTTGGATGCAATCTCAAAAACGACAGAATGATCTCTGTTCATTTCCAAGGCAAACCATTCAATATCACAGTAATCCAAGTCTATGCCCCAACCAGTAACGCTGAAGAAGCTGAAGTTGAACGGTTCTATGAAGACCTACAAGACCTTTTAGAACTAACACCCAAAAAAGATGTCCTTTTCATTATAGGGGACTGGAATGCAAAAGTAGGAAGTCAAGATACACCTGGAAAACAGGCAAATTTGGCCTTGGAATACGGAATGAAGCGGGGCAAAGACTAATAGAGTTTTGCCAAGAAAATGCACTGGTCATAACAAACACCACCTTCCAACAACACAAGAGAAGACTCTATACATGGACAAAACCAGATGGTCAACACCGAAATCAGATTGATTATATTCTTTGCAGCCAAAGATGGAGAAGCTCTATACAGTCAGCAAAAATAAGACCAGGAGCTGACTGTGGCTCAGATCATGAACTCCTTATTGCCAAATTCAGACTGAAATTGAAGAAAGTAGGGAAAACTACTAGACCATTCAGGTATGACCTAAATCAAATTCCTTATGATTATACAGTGGA
>NW_011494835.1:3999521-4000131 GCF_000754665.1 Bison bison bison
AACATCTGAATGCAGAGTTTCAAAGAATAGCAAGAAGAGATAAGAAAGCCTTCTTCAGCAATCAATGCAAAGAAATAGAGGAAAACAACAGAATGGGAAAGACTAGAGATCTCTTCAAGAAAATCAGAGATACCAAGGGAACATTTCATGCAAAGATGGGCTTGATAAAGGACAGAAATGGTATGGACCTAACAAAAGCAGAAGATATTAAGAAGAGATGGCAAGAATACATAGAAGAACTGTACAAAAAAGATCTTCATGATCCAGATAATCACAACGGTGTGATCACTGACCTAGAGTCAGATATCCTGGAATGTGAAGTCAAGTGGGCCTTAGAAAGCATCACTACGAAAAAAGCTAGTGGAGGTGATGGCATTCCAGTTGAGCTATTTCAAATCCTGAAAGATGATGCTGTGAAAGTGCTGCACTCAATATGCCAGCAAATTTGGAAAACTCAGCAGTAGCCACAGGACTGGAAAAGGTCAGTTTTCATTCCAATCCCAAAGAAAGGCAATGCCAAAGAATGCTCAAACTACTGCACAATAGCACTCATCTCACACGCTAGTAAGGTAATGCTCAAAATTCTCCAAGCCAGGCTTCAGCAATACGT
>NW_011494835.1:4000231-4000859 GCF_000754665.1 Bison bison bison
TCGACTATGCCAAACCCTTTGACGGTGTGGACCACAATAAAGTGTGGAAAATTCTGAAAGAGATGGGAATACCAGACCACCTGATCTGCCTCTTGAGAAATCTGTATGCAGGTCAGGAAGCAACAGTTAGAACTAGACATGGAACAACAGACTGGTTCCAAATAGGAAAAGGAGTATGTCAAGGCTGTATATTGTCACCCTGCTTATTTAACTTATATGCAGAGTACATCATGAGAAACGCTGGACTGGAAGAAGCACAAGCTGGAATCAAGATTGCTGGGAGAAATAGCAATAACTTCAGATATGCAAATGACACCACCCATATGGCAGAAAGTGAAGAGGAACCAAAGAGCCTCTTGATGAAAGTGAAAGAGGAGAGTGAAAAAGTTGGCTTAAAGCTCAACATTCAGAAAACGAAGATCATGGCAGCTGGTCCCGTCACTTCATGGGAAATAGATGGAGAAACAGTGGAAACAGTGTCAGACTTTAGTTTTTTGGGCTCCAAAATCACTGCAGATGGTGACTGCAGCCATGAAATTAAAAGACGCTTACTCTTTGGAAGGAAAGTTATGACCAACCTAGACAGCATATTCAAAAGCAGAGACATTACTTTGCCAACAAAGGTCCG
>NW_011494835.1:4001319-4010601 GCF_000754665.1 Bison bison bison
AAAGACTCTGATGCTGGGAGGGATTGGGGGCAGGAGGAGAAGGGGACGACAGAGGATGAGATGGCTGGATGGCATCACTGACTCGATGGACGTGAGTGTGAGTGAACTCTCGGAGTTGGTGATGGACAGGGAGGCCTGGCGTGCTGCGATTCATGGGGTCGCAAAGAGTCGGACACGACTGAGCGACTGAACTGAACTGAACTGAAGCTCTGTTCCAGACACTTGCCACACATCAATTTATTCTCACAACACCACCACATCCTTTACAGAGAAGAAAAACCCAAAGCTCAGAGAGATTATATATTTCCCTGTGGCCCCAAAGCTACAAAGTGGCAGTGAATTTTGAGCGCAGTCCTAACCCCAGAAAGTGCTCCTTTTAAGGCTGTACTAAAATTGACGTAAAGAGAAACACCGTCTAAAGTTTTGACAAGGTACTTCCGGCACATGCATCCCGTGGCGTTGCTTTTTGGCTCAGCGGCCCTCTGAGGTCAACGCCATCTCCGGACTTTTACAACACAATAAGTCAATACTCTGAAGAGACGTGGAACGGGTAGAATAAACTGAAAACACACCAGGCGGTTCCAGAGGGCTCCAGAAACCTCCGTCTCCGAAGGATGGGGCGACCGTGACGCCACTTAAACGCGTCAGCTCAGCCCGCAGTCGGCAGCCCCGCCCCTTCGCATTAGCCCCGCCCATACTCTGGCGATCTGTAGCGTTTGCCTCAGGGCTGCGCGTGGGCCCGGTGGCGGTTGCTGTGCTCCCGCGTCGCTCCCTGGGCAGCGGGAGCTGCTGTAGAGATTGTAGGTACAGCCAATTTGTCTTTACCCTTCCTTTCGGCACTAGTCCCTCGTTTCCCGCGGTCTTTCCTCTCCGGTGGCGCCCAGGAACGCCTTCCCGTCTCCTTCGCTCTAAGGAGCGTACGCCTGCTCCTTTGCCGGGCTCTAGGGAAACAGCCACAGATGTTTATTTCTTCTCTCCTCTCTCTGACTCATTTCTTTGCTCCCTCACCCCACGTGTCTCTCTATTCTCTCCGTTCCTCTTCCATTTCTTTCTCTCATTTTACGGAGTACTCGCAGATAAGAAAGAAGAGGTTTGTCAGTCAAGACTGACAGAAAAATTAATTTTATTAAGCGCAGACTCTCGTACAGATGGTGAATATCTGCAAATGAACGTTCGCAAGCTCCTGTGATTGAAGGTGTGCTCCAGGATTGGTTGCTGATACTGGAAGGCTCACCTCCCTCCTCCCGCGCCCCTCACCCCGCCTGTTTCTTTCGGCTTTGATCGCCGTGGACAAGCCCTTCAGATCAGTGCTTTTGAAGGATAGAGGGCTGTTGTTGCACAGGTACCATGTGTCAGGCTTATCGTGTAGGAGTCCTTGTGAGAGGCCTGCACCTGGCCCACGACGCCGCTCTGTGTGTGTCCTGTAGTCTATAAAAGATCAGATGGGATGATGGAGAGGAAAGATTGGCTTGGGTCGCACCGAGAAAGGTCAGACCCCACTAAATAATTTTCCATAAGAATAAATAGTACTGTTATTTGTGCAACAGAAGTATGGGAAATTAACACGTTACTCTCACACGTAAAGAATTCAAACCCCAGACGTTTTGGTCACTGTGCCTATGAAATGGATATTCATATTTACTACCTTCTGTGAGTACTAGAATTTATACCACTGGTTTTGTCAGTTGACTCTCTTGTTTTAACTCCTGCCCAATACCAGACAAAAGGATAGAGGCAGGTGCAGTAATAGCAATATATAAAGTAACATTTTTATTGCACTTCCCATTTTGTACATTATTTTCATACTCATCCTGTTTATACAACCTGTGAGATAAAGTTGGTTAACAAAGCTCCATTTTACTGAAGAGGGAACTAAACACTGAGATTAGGCAGTCCCTGGAACATAGTACTTCCCCGTCCCTGGAACATAGGCTTCCCTGGAGGCTCAGACGGTAAAGAATCTGCGTACAGTGTGGGAGATCTGGGTTCGATCCCTGGATTGGGAAGATCACCTGGAGTAGGGCACCACAACCCACTTCAGTATTCTTTCTTGGAAAATCCCATGAAGAGGGGAGCCTGGCGGGCTACAGTCCGGGGGTCACAGAGTTGGACACCACTGAGCAACTAAGCACAGCCCACTGAAACATAGTACAATATACAGTAAATACATTCAGTAAATAATTTAAAAGGGAAGATTTTCAAGGAGCTACACCATATTTTCTTTTGTATTCTCTAGACCCAGAGGTAAGTCTAGCAATAGTAAGCTCACAAATATAAGCTAGAGAGGTCGAGTGACTTGCTCAGGTCAGTGACTTGCTGAGATATTTTTAGGGGATTTGCCAGGCATTGTGAATATCATGGTTAAAAAAGACTGGCAAGATTCCTGTCTCATGGAACTTACATTTTAATGAAGATACAAAATAAACAGGTAAACAGTATATGTATAAGGAAACTTGGATAATGGTGAGTACAGTGAAGAAGTAAAACAGTGTGAAGTGAGAGGACCTCAGAGAGTGGTTACTTTAGATTGATTGGTTAGGGAAGGCCTCTCTGAAGAGTTGATGTTTGTGCTGAGACCTCAGTGACATAAAAAAGCCAGCCAAGGAAATACTGGGGATCAGAATATTGCAGGTAAAAGAAATTACAATTGCAAAAACCCAAGGTAGGAAAGAACTTGACTCTTTCAAAGAACATCATTAAGAATGCTGTAGCTGGAAGGTAGAAAAAGTGGAACAAGATGAGCTTGGAGAGCATAGGTAGGGGCCCAAGCATGTAGGGCTTTGAATCGGTCATGGGGATCTACCCATAAGCTAGGAATTTATTTATTAAAAGTGTGATGAGAAACCAACAGGGAGTTTTTTTGGTAGGGAGTAATACAATCTGATTTATTGTATAAAGATTTGTTCCACCTGTTATGTGGTGAATGGGCCATAGGGGATGGGGGGCAAGAGTAGGAGCAGAATGTGGTAATCCAGGAAGGAATGACCATAGTTTTGGCTAATGTGGTATAAACCACATCATTGGGTGTGAGATATATTTGGTGGCATAACCTACAGACTTGATGATGTTTTAAATACAGGAGTGAAAGAAAGAAGCTTCTGGATTTTTGTATTGAGCCTTCAATCAGTTCAGTTCAGTTCAGTCGCTCAGTCATGTCCAACTCTTTGCGACCCCATGAATTGCAGCACGCCAGGCCTCCTTGTCCATCACCAACTCCCGGAGTTCACTCAAACTCACGTCCATTGAGTTGGTGATACCATGCAGCCATCTCATCCTCTGTCGTCCCCTTCCCCTCCTGCCCTCAATCCCTCCCAGCATGAGAGTCTTTTCCAATGAGTCAACACTTCGCATGAGGTGCCCACAGTACTGGAGTTTCAGCTTTAGCATCATTCCTTCCAAAGAACACCCAGGACTGATTGAGCTTTAGTGCATGATTTTTCCACTTACCAAAGAATCTGCCTGCAATGCAGGAGATCTGGGTTCAATCCCTGAGTCAGGAAGATCCCCTCCCTGGAGAAGGGAATGCCACTCCTGTATTCTTGCCTGGAAAATGCCCTGGAGAGAGGAACCTGGTGGGCTACAGTCCATGGGGTTGCAAATAATCAGACACGACTGAGCAACTAACACTTTCCCATTTACCAAATAGTAAAAACTTGGGAAGAAAATGTGTGTATAGGGGGAGTATTTTTATTTTGCTCACCTTACATTTGATCTGCTTATTAAAAATCTAAAGTTCTGAGTTTTGAGTTGTGTATATGGGACCAAAGATACAAAGTTGAGAGACATCAGCATGAATTAATAGATAAAACTGCCTAGGGAAAGTGTGTTCATAGAGAGCATTCCAGTGATTAGAGGTAAAACAGAGGAAAAGAAGCAAGCAAAGGAGATGGAGTAAGCAGTGAGATAGGAAGAAAACCCGAAGCATGTGGTGACTTAAGAAACCAAGATGACAAAGCATGGCTAATGGTACTGACACATGCTGAGAGGTAATGTAAAATAAATGACTGCTGAGTTTTGATAAGCGCAATAAAGAGTATGTGTAATGTGAAGAAATGGGCGTAGCTTGTGGATATCTCAAGATATTTCACTATGAAGAAGAACTGAGAAATGGCATATATGGGGTCGAAGTAGAATTCTTAACCATGGGGATGCTTAAGTATGTTTTTAAGCTAATGGGAGTGATCCAGTGTAGAGGGAGAAAATATTGTACAAGAGAGAAAATGTAGCTCTTAAAAGTGGGGTCTCTCAGAAAGTGAGAGGGAATTGAGTCCAGGGAATATGTAGAAATGTCGACCTAGGAACATGAACATAAAACATAGTAACGAGAAGAAAGGCAGCGAGTATAGGTAGAGATGCAGATACAGGGGTGGATTCAGTGATCAGAAGATGAGTTTCTGCCTGAAGTTCGTAGGAGAAGGAACATTTGGATGAAAGTTTTAAGAGGTGAAGAGAAAATATAAAAATAGTCATTTTGAACACAGAAGCAGTCATACTTGTCTTAGTTCATTCAAGCTGCTGTAACAACAACAAAAAATACAGTCTGGTTGTCTTACAAACAATTTTTTTCTCACGGTTCTAGATGCTGAGAGGTCCAAGATCAAGGTGCCAGCAGATTCAGTGTCTGGTGAGGGCTCAATTCTTGGTTCATATGTGTCTGAAAAAGGCAAGGGAGCTCTCTGGGTCTCTTTTATAAGAGCATTAATCACATTCATGTGTGCTCTGCCCTCATGAACTAATCACCTCCCAAAGGCCCACCTCCTAATACCACCATCACAATGAGGGTTAGGATTTCTACATATGGATTTTGAGGAGATACAAATATTCAATCTGTAGCAATACTAGAGAAGCATAGTAGCATAGCTGGGCAGAATTGAGTGGCCATTTGATGTTTGTGGCCTTGTGAGTGTGTAGCTAAGATAGGGTGGAAAAAGGATCATAGGAGCCAAGGAGATCAAGAAACTGAAAGATGAGAGTGGTGGGTGGGCAGCACTTGGGTGTCAGTAGATAAGTTAGTGGCTAACCTAGTCCTTGAACCCACATATCCTGCCTTAGCATAACGTGGTACTATTTTACTGACAGAAATGATTCAAATTGTTACTGTTTTGTGCCACCTACACTTCCAGTTAACATTTTCTCAAAAATTGTGGCCTGATATTTTTTGTTCCATATGTCTAAATTCTAGATTTTCAATGACTGGTATTTCTAACTCTTTTGTCCCTTTAATATTTACTTGTTAAATGTTTTGGCTTGTTTATCTGTGTGTGTGTGTTTTGTTTTTGTTTTAAATCAAATTTATTATCATTCATATATATACTATTCATAAACTATTTGTTTATTTAAAGTATACATTTCAGTGCTTTTGGTGTATTCACAGATATGAATAACTGTCACTATGGTTTTGGAACATTTTCATCACCTTAAACCCCATGCCTTATTGCTAAAAACTTTGTGTCCTCCCCATTCCTAACCCTGCTGCTGCTGCTGCTGCTGCTAAGTCACTTCTGTCGTGTCCGACTCTGTGTGACCCCATAGACGGCAGCCCACCAGGCTTCCCCGTCCCTGGGATTCTCCAGGCAAGAACACTGGAGTGGGTTGCCATTTCCTTCTCCAATGCATGAAAGTGAAAAGTGAAAGTGAAGTCACTCAGTTGTGCCCGATTCTTAGCGACCCCATGGACTGCAGCCCACCAGGCTCCTCCATCCATGGGATTTTCCAGGCAAGAGTACTGGAGTGGGGTGCCATTGCCTTCTCCGTTCCTAACCCTACCCAACTACTAATCTACTTTCTGTCTCTGTAGATTTCCCTATTATATACTTTCACATAAATGGATAATATGTAATCTTTTGTGATTGGCTTTTTTCATTTAGTATGATGTTTTCAAGGTTTATCATAGCATGTATTTTTAATGGCTGGATAATATTCCGTTGTGTAGGTGTACCACATTTTGCTTATCCATTCATCTGCTGATGAATATTTGGGTTGATCTGCCTTTTGGCTATTATTAATAATGCTGATATAAATATTTGTTTATAGATTTCTGTGTGGAAATATGTTTTCTTGAGAATATACCTAAGAGTAAAATTGCTAGGTCATCTGGTAACTATGTGAAATCATTTCAGGAACTGCCAGATTGTTTTCCAAAGTGGCTGTATCATTTAACATTATCACCAGCAGTAGAGGAGGATCCTATTTCTCCAAATCATTGTCAATACTTGTTATGTGACTTTTATTTTAGAGAGATATAGTTGATATATGATATTATATAAGCTTCAGGTGTACAGCATAGTGAGTCACAATATTTAAACGTTGTACTCCATTTATAGCTATTACAATACATTGGCTGTATTCCCTGTGCTGTACAATATATCATTGCAGCTTGTTTGTTTTATACATAGTAGTTTGTACCTCTTAATCTGCTACCCCTATATTGCCCCTCCCTCTTCCCTCTCACCACTGGTAACCACTAGTTTGTTCTCTATGTCTGTCTGTTTCTTTTTTGTTATATTCATTAGTTTGTTTTAGATTCCACTTATAAGTGAAATCATACAGTATTTATCTTTGTTTTTTAAAACATTCCCATGCATATGTGTTTATTAAAGTACAAAAGCCAACATTTTAGGTGCTAAAGGGAAGATGAAGGAGGAGATTTGGAACTCCTGTTTATAGAGCTGAGATGGCCAATAACAGGAAGACCTGATCTGTAGTCCTTCTAATAACAATAATAATAATATCATCTGGATACTCCTTTACATTTTGTGTTATACTTTCATTTTCTCTTATCTCATTTGAATTTATAACTACCTTTTTCGGATAAGAAAACTGAGGCTTAGAGAGGTTAAGGATCTTGACAAAGGACACATAATCAGAAAGCAGCAAAATTATTAACCATGGTATTCTGATAATAAGTCCCATATCTTTCACAGTAGCAGTTTGCTTTTACACTTTTTACACTCCATTATATCCAAAGTGATAGCAAAGAAAAACTCTGCTAAGTAGAAAGTCATGGTTGCCTGGAATCCTCATACAATGTGAAAACATTTTGTACGTGTTTAAAATCCAACAGTTAATGGGATTAGATATTTATCCACCATTTATTATGTTACGTAATTCAAAGAACTCAGAAATGATTATGAAATCAGCACTGATTCAGTCTACTGAGAAAACAGGTGAAAATGCGAGTCTCTGAGAAGCATTTCTTGGATCCCATGTATCGTACATGGAGAAGAAAATGACAGCCCACTCCAGTATTCTTGCCTGGAGAATCCCATAGACAGAGGAGCCTGGCATGCTATAGCCCATGGGGTCACAAGAGTCAGACACGACTTAACAACTAAACTACCACTACCATATATCATATGTGCTTCCACAATACCCTGCTGCTGCTGCTGCTAAGTCGCCTCAGTCGTGTCCGACTCTGTGCAACCCCATAGACAGCAGCCCACCAGGCTCCTCTTCCCATGGGATTCTCCAGGCAAGAACACTGGAGTGGGTTGCCATTTCCTTCTCTGCCACAATACCCTATACTGACTAAATTCTATATAAGGAAGAATACAGTGCCAGTTACTTAGTGTACTCTCAATATTTATTAAGTGAAAAAGGGATGGTAATCAAACATGCAGTTATCATACTGGGGTGGATCCTACCATAAGAATGCAGACTGAAGGGAGCTTCTACAAGAATGACTTCTTAAACTATGTAGAATTAGCTGGGCCAAAAGCCAGGGTGTGGAGTGAGGAGACAACATATAAAATTGATAAAGTCTTGAAGATGTAAAGCATGACCACAGTGAAGAACTACAGTTTAGTACAGTTGAAGTTTAGAATGCCAAGTGAAGAATAAGGAGATACACAAGGACAAAGTTAGCTGTTATAACAGAGGGCTGTGTAAGCTGAGTTTGAGGAGTCTGGATGTTTTTCTTCTATGGGAAGCTATTCAAGAATATTAAGCAGGTCACTCAACATTTTAGAAGATTACTCTGCATTATGAAAATTACAGTAGGGAGGACCAAGGCTAGAAAAATGGGGAAAACCATTGGAAAGGCCATTATGGTGTTTAGGGAGAAAGGTGCTTATGGCCTGGACTGTGGTAGTGGCAATTTACATGAAGAAAAGTGGAAAAAATTTTTAAATATTTAGGACCTTGTGTTATGATTTAGTAACTCACTGAATGTTGGCAGAAAAGGAGAAGTGGGGAGAAGGAATGACTCCTCAGTTTCTAACTTGAGCAACTAGGTAGATGGTAGCTTTACTCTGAGATAGTAAATTTTCTGAAGAAGGAATAGATTTGGTGGGGAAAGGTCTTGGGTTCAGTTGTGCATAGACTGAGCTTAAGATACTTATAAAGGTGGTCAAGTAGAGATATTCAATATTTTGGTAAATATACCAGATAGAATCTCAGGAGGGCTTCTCTAGCCCAGACTCATCAGCTTACTGGTCATAATTAGAGCCATTGGGAGTAAAGTAAATTTCTTAAAAAATAGAGTGATAAGAAAAAAGGGCATAAGGCAAAATCCCAAGGAACTTCCACATTTAAGGGATAGATAGAAAGAAAGAAGCTTGTAAAGAAGCCCAAGGATAAACAACTAGAGAGAGAAAGGGAGGGTAGAGAAGTGACCAAATGAATATAAAACATACTCTGAATCCTGGAATACCTTACCATTTTATTGTGGAGACAACATCTGGGCACCTTAAAAGAATAAAAATTCACGATAATATCTGATTAATGAGAACTGAATATCCATAGAAATTTTAATAGTGGCAGAGTCCATTTGAATTGGAGTAGTATTGTTCAGATTTGTATTGTCCTTATTAAACAGTAATGCTAGCTAATCATTACCTTAAAAAAAACTGATCTAGATTGATTGCTCTTTATAAAAGGTAGTCTCATTAAATATAACTTTTATTTTTTTTAATTTATTTATTTTAATTAGAGGCTAATTACTTTACAATATTGTATTGGTTTTGCCATACATCAACATGAACCTGCCACGGGTGTACACATGTTCCTGAACCCGCCTCCCACCTCCCTCTGCATACCATCCCTCTGGATCATCCCAGCGCACCAGCCCCAAGCATCCTGTATCCTGCATCGAACCTGGACTGGCGATTCGTTTCTTATATGATATTATACATGTTTCAATGCCATTCTCCCAAATCATCTCCCGCCTCCACAGAATCCAAAAGACTGTTCTATACATCTGTGTCTCTTTTGCTGTCTTGCATACAGGGTTATTGTTACCATCTTTCTAAATTCCATATATATGTGTTAGTATACTGTATTGGT
>NW_011494835.1:4010701-4021199 GCF_000754665.1 Bison bison bison
TATATGTGTTAGTATACTGTATTGGTGTTTTTCTTTCTGGCTTACTTCACTCTGTATAATTGGCTCCAGTTTCATCCACCTCATTAGAACTGATTCAAATGTATTCTTTTTAATGGCTGAGTAAATACTCCATTGTGTATACGTACCACAGCTTAAATATAACTTTTAAATTAATTTGTTCAGAAAGAATTATACTGTTACTTGTTTTCACTTGATGATCTTGATGTAAACTCAAAAAGACTTCTGTCTGAAAGGCAGCAATAGTTCCAAAGATTCTAAAGGCATACATATGAACCCAGACATTGACGTATATACTTTATCTAATGTTCATTTAACAAATATATGTGTCAGTAATGTGTGAACCGTGAACTTCCAGATGTTCAAGTTGGTTTTAGAAAAGGCAGAGGAACTAGAGATCAAATTGCCAATATCCACTGGATCATCGAAAAAGCAAGATTTCCAGAAAAACATCTATTTCTGCTTTATTGACTATGCCAAAGCCTTTGTGTGAATCACAATAAAGTGTGGAAAATTCTGAAAGAGATGGGAATACCAGACCACCTGACCTGCCTCTTAAGAAACCTGTATGCAGATCAGGAAGCAACAGTTAGAACTGGACATGGAACAATAGACTGGTTCCAAATAGGAAAAGGAGTACGTCAAGGCTGTATATTGTCACCCTGCTTATTTAACTTATATGCAGAGTACATCATGAGAAACGCTGGCCTGGAAGAAGCACAAAGTGGGATGAAGATTGCCGGGAGAAATATCAATAACCTCAGATATGCAGATGACACCACCCTTATGGCAGAAAGTGAAGAGGAACTAAAAAGCCTCTTGATGAAAGTGAAAGAGGAGAGTGAAAAAATTGGCTTAAAGCTCAACATTCAGAAAACGAAGATCATGGCATCTGGTCCCATCACTTCATGGCAAATAGATGGGGAAACAGTGGAAACAGTGTCAGACTTTATTTTGGGGGGCTCCAAAATCACTGCAGATGGTGATTGCAGCCATGAAATTAAAAGACACTTACTCCTTGGAAGGAAAGTTATGACCAACCTAGAGAGCATAGTCAAAAGCAGAGACATTGCTTTGCCAACAGAGGTCTGTCTAGTCAAGGCTATGGTTTTTCCAGTAGTCATGTATGGATGTGAGAGTTGGACTGTGAAGAAAGCTGAGCACTGAAGAATTGATGCTTTTGAACTGTGGTGTTGGAGAAGACTCTTGAGAGTCCCTTGGACTGCAAGGAGATCCAACCAGTCCATCTTAAAGGAGATCAGTCCTGGGTGTTCGTTGGAAAGACTGATGCTGAAGCTGAAACTCCAGTACTTTGGCCACCTCATGCGAAAAGTTGACTCATTGGAAAAGACCCTAATGCTGGGAGGATTGGGGGCAGGAGGAAGAGGGGACGACAGAGGATGAGATGGTTGGATGACATCACTGACTCGATGGACATGAATTTGGGTAAACTCTGAGAGTTGGTGATGGACAAAGAGGCCTGGCGTGCTGCGATTTATGGGGTTGCAAAGAGTTGGACACGACTGAGCGACTGAACTAATGCTTAGTAGCTAAGGGCATGCACTACATATTGAAACACATCTGAACTCAGCTCTTGTACTGCCACTCTCAAAGGAAGGAAAAAAGTTCAAATCTCTCTTAAAATAGTTAATGTATAATTCTGTATACATTATGATTTTTTGAAGAAATTTTCTTCAAATGTTATGTGTTCAGTTAGTGCACCTGTCAAATTTAATTGATGTTTCTTAAATCTGTAGGGACAAGAGATGAGGAACGGTTTCAGGTGTTTAGCTAAGTCACAAAATGAATCACCCACATTTAGAAGGGTCTTCCCTGGTGGCTCAGATGGTAAAGAATCTGCCTGCAATGCAGGAGACTTGGCCATAAACTTTTGCTAAATAATATGTATAGTCACTAGATGTCACTATTGTCAACATTGCTCCAAAAGAATAAACCCAAAGTACATTATACACTACAGGAACACACACCAAGAGAAAGACAAGAAGTTGTTTCTATTAAGTGACAGAAGACGTGTGTGTGTGTGTGTGTGTGTGTGTGTGTGTGTGTGTGTGTATACACACATGATGTTTGTATAAGATGTGAAGTTCCCAAGCAGCATGTATTGGTATTTTCTCACACTGTTTGTTTTGCAGTAGGTCCATAAGGGAATAGAAAGTGAAAGAAAAGTGAAAGTGAAGTCACTCAGTTGTGTCCAACTCTCTGCCACCCAGTGGAGTGTAGCCTACCAGACTCCTCCATCCATGGGATTCTCCAGGCAAGAATACTGGAGTGGTTGCCATTTCCTCCTCCAGGGGATCTTCCCAGCCCAGGGATCAAACCCAGGTCTCCTGCATTGCAGGCAGATGCTTTACCCTCTGAGTCATCAGGGAAGCCCAAGGGAATAGAAGCATAGCCTTAAAACTGATAAAGGCATTAGATTATCTAACACCCTTCCACCTTACCCATTGTATAGGTTTGGAATTGAAGTACAGGAAGGTGAAGTACCAGGAAATTTACTCCAATGTAACAGATTAAAATAAATAAAACAGATTTACTCCATAACAGATTTAAAGCAGAGAACTTAGATTGCCCAGCTCTTTTATAGTACAAGCTTTTATAGTACAAGCTGTGTCCATTATTTATATGAACAAAGAGACATTGTAATAAAAACAGATGAAAACAGAACTTCTAAATCAATCAAAATTTTCCACAACTTTAAAAGCAAAGCTTAGTAATATGATGATAGTATATACTTTTAATAAAAATTATCAATTGAATAACCATACTTTTGCTATGAGCTGTAAAAACATCTCACTAAAAAAACAAAACAAAAAAACTCACTTTATCCCCCAATAGCAAGATATGTAGTATGTATGTATTTATACTGTACCTCATTCCAAAAGGGATTTTAAGACTTACTTCAATAAAGCATAATTTTTTTTGAATACTGAGGTGATTATAAATATACTGGAATAAAATTACAACGAAGTCATCTTTTAGTTTACAAAAAGCATGATGTCCAGTAAACTTAAATTTGGATGTGGTTTAGTTGCTCAGTCGTGTCCAACTCTGACCGCATGGACCACAGCCCACCAGACTCCTCTGCCCATGGGATTTCCCAGGCAAGAATACTGAAGTGGGTTGCCATTTACTTCTCCAGGGGGTACTCTCAACCCAGGGATTGAACCTGTGTCTCCTGCATTGCAGGCAGATTCTTTATCCTAAATTTGGATAATTGTTCCCAGATTTGATTCTGCTTTCTCTAGCTGTGAGCACAAAGTAAGAAAAGTATATATATAGTACTATACCCATTAAAAGATGACAGAAGATTGTTATTTACCCAAGGTCATACAAATAGCATATTTCTGATTTCAAATCCCTAATTTCTTGCATTATGCCAGCTATCCAGGTACACAGAGCACTCCTATTCCAGATATACAATGAGAGTACTCCTGTCATCGAACCAAGCTTGGGTCTGTTCACATGATATGTAGTAAAGCCAATCTACTGACACAGCATTGTGGTGAAAGAAAGTACAGTTTATTGCAAGGCACCAAGCAAGGAGAACAGGCATCTAATGCTCAAGAGACCCCAACCCCTTGATGGATTTCAGGGAAGGGTTTTTAAAGGCACGGTGAGGTAATGGTCAATGGTACGTAGTCAGCTTATGTACATCCTTCTGATTGGTTGGTGGTGAGGTAACAGGGTGGTACTTTGGGAGTCGGCATCATCAGTCTTGTTGCAGTCAGTCTGGGTCTGTGAACTTGTGGGCAGCATGCTGTTAACTTCTTTCACCTGGTAGTGGTTTTGGTGGTGGTGGTTTAGTTGCTGAGTCATGTCTGAATCTTTGCAAGCTCATGAACTGTAGCCCACCAAGCTCCTCTGTCCATGGGATTTCCCAGGCAAGAATTCTGGAGTGGGTTGCCATTTTTCCAATCCTGGAGTGGGTTTAGTATCTGCAAAACAACTCAAGGATATGGCTCAGAATATTATCTGTAGCCTTTGAGGAAGAACTAAGGGTCTTTTACTTTGTTTTACGGCTAAACTATTATTACTTTATCTTGCTTGACTGTTTTCCTCTGTTTCTGTATTTTCTCACTTCTGTGATTAAGTACGCTCTTTGGAACTTGCTGAAGGCCTAGGAAGCTAAAGCTTTTCTACAATCAAGGAGTGGAGGACATGGTGCTGGTGGTTTGTGCCTGCAAAGGCCCTGCAGGGTCCTGCCTGGTTTCACTCCTAACAGAAGACATTCACTATAACCATCAGACACTTACCACAGTTACTTCTAAATTACACAACAAGGCTTTTGCTTATGTCAAGTTTATTTCAGATAGTTGCACAGAACTGTTAACAGGAGTTTTTCTATCAAGAAATTTCAACTCCCCCAAAAACCAACTGTTAAGAGAAAGGTAAAATTAATTAATTTATCTGCATTTTAAATTACAAAATTCATCTTAAGGAAATAGGCATTTTTTAAAGTGTCAGAAAAAAAAGATGTGTCCAGGGAAAGTGAGAAGTCCAAAGGAAAATAGAGATAAGGAGCTATCTAGAGCAAAGAAGAAAGCAGACAGGCACAATATTAAAAAGGGGGGAAGGGAAAATGGGGTGAGATCTAAGGCCCATGTGTTCTGCCCAGTCAGCTTCTCATCCCTACATTCCTCATATATTTGGTTTTTCCCCTTCAACTTGCCCCATTAAAGTTATGCCAAAAATCTATCCTAGGCAGAGTCTTAGTTCTTCAAAAGTTCCAATCTTTTAAGTTTTTGTTCTGTAGGACCAGAATCTTTTTCTTAGTTGTCCTGTTAACTTCTTATCTATCTTTACAGCATAGTCTTTAAGGATCTTATTCTTATCTTAGTCTTTAAGGATCTTTGTTTTTCTTAATGTATTTGAAATGCTTATGATTGATGTTAGAATCTCTTTTCTTTCAAAGATGTCCTTCCTGTTAACCATGCAGAATGTTTTTGTTGTATTTTCAGTATCTGGTATACTTTTATTCTCAGTTCATTCCACAAATATTTATTGAGTGCCTTCCATTTATCAAGTATTGTGAAGATCAAGGGTGCTGCTGCTGCTGCTGCTGCTAAGTCGCTTCAGTTGTATCCAACTGTGCGACCCCATAGACAGAAGCCCACCAAGCTCCCCCGTCCCTGTGATTCTCCAGGCAAGAACACTGGAGTGGGTTGCCATTTCCTTCTCCAATGCATGAAAGTGAAAAGTGAAAGGGAAGTCGCTCAGTCGTGTCCCACTCAGTGACCCCATGGACTGCAGCCTACCAGGCTCCTCCATCCATGGGATTTTCCAGGCAAGAGTACTGGAGTGGGTTGCCATTGCCTTCTCCGGAAGATCAAGGGTAAAAAACCCCATATGGTCCCTACTGTCCTGAAGTACGGAGGCTTCCAGTTCCATTCAAGATGGAGTAAGTCCACTACAACCTCTTTTTCACTGCTCATGACCCAAAACTGAAGGAAATGCAAAGAGCAACTACCTGAGGACTCAGAAAGTAAACAAAAGCAGGTAGATTGGGAAGGAGAGTCAAAACTATGAAGGTCAATTTCTCTTGCTCTTGTGGCTTTAACCTGAAGGTAGGCCTCAGTCATTCAGCTATTTAAGGCCCACACTGGAGGCCAAAAACTATAATAGAAAACCTACTTTTATTGCCTGAAGATCTGGGAAATGGACCCTATAGTCCAAAGTGAGTGTGAGGAATCATTGTTATCACAGTTGTTTTCGTTTTTTGGCTTTTCCCCAAGGGCAGGCACTATTTATGGAATTATGGACAGCTAAAACTCAGAGAAAAGCCTCAGCTTCTGACTAGAGAAACCAGGGAAAGAGACCTTGAGAGAAATAGAATTGGGAGGAGGTATGGATTCAGGAGAGGAGAAAGCTGGAGAATAGGGCTCCTTAATTCTGTGTTTGAACCCAACCAAATGTCTTGTGTCACCTCCAGCTGTGCATGAATGAGATAGGCCCAAAGCAGCATAGCAATGGCTTTAAAAACTGACATAAGAATTTTTAAAACAAACAAAAAAAACACTGCCCAAGTCACAGTGGCTGAATGCCCAACCCCTGAGTGGCTTCATGCAGCAAACTAATGAGAGTATAGAAAAGGCTTGGAAACAACTGAAGTTGGAACATGCCCACAGAAAGTAAGGGAGAGCTTATGATCTGTACCAACTCAAGTTGATTGTCTGCTAAAACAAACAAAAAAGTATTCCTCAGAGGATTTTAGTAAGACCCAAAATCTGTGCAACAAAATGTCCAGGATATACTCCAGGAGTACTTGACGTATAAAGAGACAGAACATGATAAAAAAGTCAACAGAGGCCAAGCAAAAAATGACACAGATGTTGGAATTATCAGATAAAAATGGTGAAGCAGCTGTGTTTCAGCTGGTAAAGATAAGCATAGTCATAATAAATGGAAAGATATTAACAGCAGAAAAATAAAAACAGTTAAAAAAGAAGTAAAAATTTTTAAACTAAAAAATACAGTATCTGAAATAAAACATTCACTGAATGGACTCAATAGCAGAATGGAAATGAACTAGGAAAGAATCAGTGAACTTGACAGATAAATAGAAATTGTTCAATCTGAAGAACAAAGTGAAAAAAAGATTGAAAAATAAAATGAACAGTTTCAAGGACCTGTAGGACACTATTACAGAGTCTGTAGTCTAATGAGAAAAACACATGAAACAGTCACTCTAATGAATACATGATTACGAACTGAGATAATACTCTGAAAAAAAAAATGATCAAAATTCTTTAAGAACATAAAATACTTGACCTTACTTAGCCTAGGGTCAGAGGTGGTGTCATAAATATTTCTCTGAGGATATGGTCCTTGAGCAGAAGGGTAAAAAGGAGTTAACCAGATGAAGGGAAGTTTGTAGTGCAGAGTGTTTCAGTTGGAGGAGAAAGCAAGTATATTGGGCTTCCCTGGTGGCTCAGATGGTAAAGAATCTGCCTGCAATGTGGGAGACCTGGGTTCGATCTCTGGGTTGGGAAGATCCCCTGGAGGAGGGCATGGCAATCCACTCCAGTATTCTTGCCTAGAGACAAAGGTGCCTGGCAGGCTACAGTCCAAGGGGTCACACAGAGTCGGACACTACTGAGTGACTAAGCACATACTCACAAGGCTCTGCAGAAGGAATCTAGCAATTTCTAGGAACTGTAGAAACATCACAGTGGCAAGAAGTGAAAAAAATGAATGTGGGATGGTATGAAATTAGGCTTGAGGGGGACCCAAGGACAACACTGTGCAGAATCCTGTGGGTCGTTGCCATGAACTATGTGTTTGTGTCCACCCCAGTTTCATATGTTGATATCTTAATGCTCTTTGTTACTGCTCAGGGCTTTCTCTAGTTGCAGTGAGTGCGGGCTACTCTTCATTATGTTTTCAGGTTTCTCACTGCAGTTGCTTCACTTGTTGCCGAGCACAGACTCTAGGTGTGCGGGCTTCAGTAATTGTGCCACACAGATTTAGTTGCTCCATGGCATGTGAAATCTTCCTGGACTAGGGATTGAACCCATGTCCTCTGCGTTGGCAGGCAGATTTTTAACCACTTGACTACCAGGAAGCCCCCCTAAGGTCTTTATTTTTAATACTTCCTTTTCTAAAACAGAAAAGCCATAAAGTTAGATATTTGATATTTTTTTTTTCTCTTTCTTTTTAAAAACAGATTTAAGTTACAATGGCCATTTTCTAAATGGGAGCATCTAAAGCCTGTGAGAGCTTTAGTCTATATCTGGCACACTGTCTGATATATTATAAGCACTTTAGTTTTAAGAGTGTGGGCTTGGGAACCAAGCTGCCTGGTTTTGGCCCCACCTCCATTATTTATAGCTGTGTGACCCTGGAAAAATTAATTCAATTATTCCGGGACAGGAAGGCATAGACAATAGGGGTGAACCAAGGGAAAATGGTAATGTATCTCAGATCTAGGAAAAATAAGTGTGACTATCATAATTTGTTGGGAGCATCATCTCAGGCAAAATACCTAGAGAACTATTCCCTAGGAACTAGAGCAGAAGTAGAACTGAATGTTACGAAGCTACCACTACTGAGCTCAGTCCCTGATTTGCTTAAAGTGACCAGCACTCCCCAGCTCCATACATTCTCTCTGGAAGAAGATATCATTTAGACACTGTATCATTTCTTATACACAATGTCAAGTTTTCAATAAAAATGATTAGCCATGCCAGCTATTAGACAATACTATATGACCACAAACCAAGACAGAACATTGAAAATAGAAACAGATTAAAAAATGACCCAGATTTTTGAGTTAGGAGACAGATATGTTAAAATGACTATGATTCTAAGAACTGAAACTTTTATAAAAGTCTTGGGAGAAAAATAGGAGGGAAGCTTCATGAATTTGGATTTGGCAATGATTTCTTGAATATTATACCCAAAGTACAGGCAAAAAGAAAAAAGACGAATCAGACAACATCAAAATTAAAAACCTTTGCACGTGGAAGGACGCTGTCAATGGAGTTTAAAAGGCCGCCCAGAGAATGAAAGAAGATATTCATGTTTGCAAGCCAGATGTCAGATAAATGATCAACATCCACAGTATTTAAAGAACCCTGTAATTCAACAACAACAAAAAAAAATAGTTTTAAAATGGGCAGAGGACTTTGAATAGACATTTCTTCAAAGGAGATATTTGAATAGCCAATAAATATTTGAATAGCCAATGAAAAGATTCTCAACATCAAAATCATTAGGGAAATGCAAATCAAAACCACAGTGAGATACCACTTCATATTCATTATGGTGGCCATTAATAAAATAACAGGTATTAACAAGTGTGTGGAGAAATTGGAACCCTTGTGTTTCACTAATGTAAATATAAAATGGTATAGTCACTGTGGAAAACAGTGTGGCAGTTCCTCAAAAAATTATAGAATAACCATGTGATCCATCAGTTCTCCTTTGTATGTACCCAAAAGAACTGACAGCAGAGACTTGAGCAGTTATTTGTACATCCTTGTTATCACAGCAGGATTCACAAAAGCTTCAAAGGTGAAAACAGCCCAAATGTCCATCAATAAACGAAGGGATAAACACAATGTGGTATATACACAAATGGAATATTATTCAGATTAAAAAGGAAGGAAATTCTGATAACTTGTTACAACATGGATGAATTTTGAAGACATTTTGTCAAATAAACCAGATGCAAAAGAACAATTTTTTATGATTATATTTGTATGAAGTACCTAGGGTAGTCAAATCCTTGAGAGACAGAAAGTAGAATGGCAGTTACCAAGGGATTTGGAGAGGGAAGAATAGGGATTTATTGTTTAATGGATGCAGAATTTTGGTTTAGGATGATGAAAAAGTTCTGGAGATGGAGAGTGGTGATGTTTGTTTAACAATGTGAATGTATTTTGTTGTTCTTCCTCAGTCACTAAGTTGTATCCAACTCTTTTGCAACCCCATGGACTGTAGCCCGCCAGGTTCCTCTGTCCATGGGATTTTCCAGGCAAAAATGCTGGAGTGGGTTGCCATTTCCTACTCTAGGGGATCTTCTTGACCCAAGGATTGAACCCACGTCTCCTGCATTAGCAGGTGGTTTCTATACCACTGAGCCATCAGGGAAGCCCGTGTGAATGTACTTAATCCCTTTAAAGTGGTTAATTTTATATCATGTATTTTTTATTAAAATTAAAATAGTAACTATGATTAATTAGTATCAGCCAAAGGGAGGGAAAATACATTATCTTCAAAGGAACCATGGTAAAAGTGATAGTTTAATTCTCAGCAGAAATTATGGGACCCAGAATACAGTGGAACATTTTTTAAATGCTTACAGAAAATAACTTCTAGAATTCTGTATCCAGTGAGAATCCCCTTCAAAAGTGAAGGTAAAAGTGAAAGGTGAAAGTGAAGGTGAAGGTGAAATTAAGACATTTCAGATGAATAAATAATGTAAGGCTTTATTACCAACAAATCTATAGTTAAACAGGGAAAGCATGAAAACAGACAATACCAAGGTCAATAAGAATATGAGGCAACATAAAGACAGGTTACAACACGTGCAATTGGTTGTAAGAAAGAAAGAAAAAGAGATTAAATGCATAAATAAAACATATTTGCCAGCAACATAGTTTATACTTAAAAAATCCAAAAGAATCTATAGATTATTAGAATAAAGTGAATTTTAAGGCCTGCATTATATTAGTAAATACAAATAATGAATTTCTAAAATGATACTATTTTGGTAATATTGAAAAAAGCATCAATGCCTAGAAATAAACCTACCTAGAAATAAGCCTAATGAAAGATGTGCAAGACCTTCTGAAAACTGCAAAATGTTAAAGAAAATCTAAATAACTGGAAGGATATACAATGTCCAAGGATTGGAAGACTCGATACTATTAAGATGTCAATTCTGGGAATTTCCTGGTGGTCCAGCAGTTAAGACTCTGTGCTTTCCTGGCCAAGAGCACAGGATCAATCCCTGGTC
>NW_011494835.1:4021299-4030771 GCF_000754665.1 Bison bison bison
AATTAATCTGTAGATTCAGTGCAATTTCAGACAGAATTCCAGCAGGTTGTATATGTGTGCATGTGTGTGTGTGCATGCACGTGTGTGTATTTGTGATTTGACAACTTGATTCTAAAATTTATACGCAAATGCAAAGAGTCAGTCCAACTCTCTCAATATATATTATACATGGACTAATGTAGTGTTGCATAAGGATAGAAAACTAGGCCAGTGGACTAGAATAGAATCCCCAGATAAATTCACACATATGTGGTCATCTGATTTACAATAGAGGTGACCCTGCATTGTGATGGGTAAAGATGGTATTTTAAATGAATGTGCTGTGCTGCGTGTCATCGCTCAGTCGTGTCTGACTCTTTGTGACCCCATGGACTGTATCCTGCCAGGCTTCTCGGTCCATGGGGATTATCCAGGCAAGAACACTGGAGTGATTGCCATGCCCTCCTCCAGGGGATCTTCCCAACCCAAGGATGGAACCCAGGTCTTCCACATTGCAGGCAGATTCTTTACCATCTGAGCCATGCTGAGTCAATTAGATATCATAAGGGAAAAAAATGAACTTTCATCTCTTCCTCACACTATACAGAAAAATCAATTCCAAATGAATTATAGACCTAAATGTGAGAGACACAACACTAATGCTTCTAGAAGAATATGTAAAGAGAATACCTTTATGATCTCAGGGTTGGCAAAGACTTATAAAATAAAGCTCTAGCCATAAAGGAAGAAAAGAATAAATTGGACTAAATTAAAAACTTCTGTTAATTCAAAGACATCATCAGAGTGAAAATGCAAGCCACAGAGACTATATAAATGGGTATTTATGTATTCAAGAAAAGATCCATTCTAGACTACATGAAGAGTTCCCAACAAATCAGTTAGAAAAAGTCAACCAATTCACTTTTTAAGTGGATTAAGTGAGTTAAATAGATACTTTACTAAGGAAGATATTTAAATTGCCAATAAATATATGAAATATGTTGGTCATCAAGAAAATGTAACAAATCCGCAATGCAGTATCACCAGAATAACTAAAAGAGACAGATGATACCAGAGCTAACGAGGATTTGAATAATATTCAAGAGTATTTGGTTCAAATTCCAGCTATGCCACTTGCTAGCTGTGTGACTTTGGGAAAATTACTTAACTTTCCTGGGTCTGAGTTTTCACATCTGTAAAATAAGGATAATAATAGTAAATAATTCATAGAGTTATGAGAATCGAATGAGATGATTCATGTTAAATGTTTAGCACAGTCCAGCTTGTGTCAGCTGTTATCTTTTAATCCTCACAATAACCAATAAATTAAGCAATATTATACCATTATTTTACAGATAAGGAAATTGAGGCCTAGGGAAATAAATCACTTCTATCTCAGCTCCAAATTTCTTGCTTTGCATATGACCTATCAGTTCTACTTTTGATAAATATTTAAAGAGTATTGAATAATTGGGCTTCCCTTGTGGCTCAGCTGGTAAACAATCTGCCTGCAGTATGGGAGACCTGGGTTTGATCCCTGGGTTGGGAAGATCCCCTGGAGAAGGGAAAGGTTACCCACTCCAGTATTCTGGTCTGGAGAATTCCATGGACTGTATAGTGCATGGGGTCGCAAAGAGTCGGACACGACTGAGCGTGACTTTCACCATAAACACCATTGAGTAATTGCCAGGCACAAATATTGCTTTAAAAATACCAAGTTTCTGTTATAGCTTCTAACCTGTACATTTATTATTCAGACTCCTTATCTAGGTTTTAAAGTTCTAATGTTTGCTCCCCTGGATCCCAGGTCCTGCTATCCTAATCATGTGGGTGCATGCGTGCTAAGTCACTTCAGTTGTATCCAACTCCTTATAACCCTATGGACTGCAGCCTGCCAGGCTCCTTTGTCCTTGGGATTCTCCAGGCAAGAGTACTGGAGTAGATTGCAGTTTTCTTATCCAGGGGATCTTCCTGACCCAGGGATCAAACCCGAGTCTCTTATGTCTCCTGAATTGGCAGGCAGATTCTTTACCACTGGTGCCACCAGTGGGAAAGTAAAAAAATGTTAGTCACTCAATTGTGTCTGATTCTTTGTGACCCCATGGACAGTAGCCCACCAGGTTCCTCTGTCCGTGGAATTCTCCAGGCAAGAATACTGGAGTGGGTAGCCAGTCTCTTTACAGGGGATCTTCCCGACTCAGGGACTAAATCTGGGTCTCCTGCTTTGCAGGCAGATTCTTTACCATCTGAGCCACCAGGTAAGCCCAGTGCCACCTGGGAAGCACAGTCCTAATGATGACATAGTTGCAGATCTTAAAATATGCTCCCTGGTCTCTTGATATGATTCTTGATGTATCCTTGTATGATTCTTGATGTTATATTTGTGTGTTCCTAGTCCATCTGCCTAGTTATAACTAAGAGTGTCACCTCATTCAGGTCACAGTTGAAATGTCCCCTTGATCAGTGTAACATCATGCTGGTTTATTTTCTTCAGTATTAAATTGCAGTCTGAAAATACTATTTTTCCCTTACCCTCTATAGAATATAAGCTCCATGAGAGCAGAAACCTATATTCCTGTTTTGTTTTGCTGCTTTAACCTTCAGAGTCCAGAAGAGTAACATTCAGAAATTATTAAGTGGGTGAACTTTGTGCCCTGACCTAATGACTTATGTGCACTGGAGCTCAAATATTTTAATGGTGCTAATCCTCAGCCAAAGAATTTTTGGAAAATTCTTCAAGAGATGGAAATACCAGACCACCTGACCTGCCTCTTGAGAAATCTGTATGCAGGTCAGGAAGCAACAGTTAGAACTGGACATGGAACAAACAGACTGGTTCCAAATAGGAAAAGGAGTACATCAAGGCTGTACACTGTCACCCTGCTTATTTAACTTATATGCAGAGTACATCATGAGAAACGCTGTGCTGGAAGAAGCACAAGCTGGAATCAAGATTGCTGGGAGAAATATCAATAACCTCAAATATGCAAATGACACCACCCTTATGGCAGAAAGCGAAGAAGAACTCAAGAGCCTCTTGATAAAAATGAAAGAGGAGAGTGAAAAAGTGGCTTACAACTCAACATTCAGAAAACTAAGATCATGGCATCTGGTCCCATCACTTCAGTGATGGTCCCATCACTTCATGGGAAATAGATGGGGAAACAGTGGAAACAGTATCAAGACTTTATTTTGGGGGGCTCCAAAATCACTGCAAATGGTGATTGAAGACATGATATTAAAAGACGCTTACTCCTTGGAAGAAAAGTTGTGACCAACCTAGACAGCATATTAAAAAGCAGAGACATTACTTTGCCAAAAAAGGTCCATCTAGTCAGGGTTATGGTTTTTCCAGTAGTCATGTATGGATGTGAGAGTTGGACTGTAAAGAAAGCTGAGCACCAATGAAGTGATGCTTTTGAACTACGGTGTTGTAGAAGACTCTTGAGAGTTCCTTGGACTGCAAGGAAATCCAACCAGTCCATCCTAAAGGAAATCAGTCCTGAATATTCATTGGAAGGACTGATGCTGAAGCTGAAGCTGAAACTCCAATACTTTGGCCACCTGATGCGAAGAACTGACTCATTTGAAAAGACCCTGATGCTGGCAAAGATTGAAGACAGGAGGAGAAGGGGACAACAGAGGATGAGATAGTTGGATGGCATCACCAACTCGATGGACATGAGTTTGAGTAAACTCTGGGAGTTGGTGATGGACAGGGAGGCCAGTGTGCTGCAGTCCATGGGATCGCAAAGATTTGGACACAACTGAGCAACTGAACTGAACTGAACTGAACCCTCAGCCTATCCCTTCAGAACTTGACCCAGCTTAGGTGACTGACCCACATTTCTTGATCACAGAGCTTACGAACACTCAGATTTTGGTCTAACAGCTAATGACAGGTAGTCAGTCTAATAATTTTGATATTCCCTTAAAATGAAATTCTACTTTAAAAGGACTTAGAGATCTAATTTGTTTCATCATATTTTTAAAATAAATGTTATTTTCTGTTTTAGTGTCATAAATTCAGTTATGATTCCTTACAGGATTTTATTTTTTTTAATTGAAAGATAATTGCTTTACAATGTTGTGTTGGTTTCTGCTGTATAACAACATAAATGAGCCATAATTATACATATATCCCCATCCTCTTAAGCCTCCCTTCCCCTCTTTAAGGATTTTAAACACTAATATTTTGCTTTATTAAAATGAGAATATATGTAAGCACTCAGCATATGGTCTACTCAGATGTTAATGTTCCATTTCATTAAAAACTTTCATTATTAAAATTCAGGGCTTCCCAGGTGGCGCTAGTGGTAAAGAACCTGCCCACTAATGCATAAGACATAAGAAACAAGGGTTCAATCCCTGGGTCAGGAAGATTCCCTGGAGGAGGACATGGCAACCCACTCCAGTGTTCACGCCTGGAGAATCCCATGGACAGAGGAGCCTGGTGGGCTATGGTCCATAGGGTTGCTGTAAGAACCCAGCATATGGTTTGCTGCTGCTAAGTCACTTCAGTCGTGTCCGACTCTGTGCGACCCCATAGACGGCAGCCCACCAGACTCCCCTGTCCCCGGGCTTCTCCAGGCAAGAACACTGGAATGGGTTAGTATATGGTTTACTCAGATGTTAATGTTCCATTTCATTAAAAACTTTCATTATTAAAATTGTTTGCCCTTAAAAAAATAGATACTTGAAACACATTCTTATCAAGTACTTAAAATTAAAACTTGAAATCTTTAATTTTGTCCTCAACAGTAACTCAAGAATTGAAAGATATTTTTAAGGCAAAGATACTCTCCCTCAAAGAAGCAAAGCTCACAGAGAAGGTAGAAACAACAGATGTTTTCAAATAAGCTTTTCCAGAAATAATTCTTCCCTTGATGTGGTTCTAGTTCACTCTTTTTTTTCCTAGTTCATTCTTATTCAAAATAAAAGCTATTTTATTTTGTTTAAATGTTGGACCTACAGACCTTTCTAATGGACCACATATAAAGACATTATTCTGATAGATGTAGGTTTTAAGTTTAAATCTTTTTGCAGGAGTTGACTGAGTAGAGTAAATCGATTATGGAAATTATCTCAAACGTACTAGTTCAGTGCATGAAATGAAGAACTGAGTTTTCTAATACATGCCTTTAAGATATGGCCCAGGATTATGAGCTACTGAGAAGTATTAAATTTTTTGTTACGATTTTTAAAACTCATGCACATGACTTTGGTTAATAACTTTAAACATAACTATTTGGACTATTTAGACTATTCAGATATCTGACTTGACTGTGATAAAACTTTATGATAACAAATTAATCCCACTTAACCACGTTTGTTTTCAAATGGACTTATAGTATTTTTCTTTTTTCTTTCAAATTACTTTTAAATATTAGCATGTACACTGAAGAACCACAAAATGAACACTTGGAGGATGAAAATGTCCAGTCATCTACAACTCCTGAGGTAAAGGCTTAAAACTATATTGTAACATATGACGTAAAAACCTATCTAACATTCAAATTTCTTTTTAAAGTTAATAAGTTTTTTCATATATTTGGTTTAAAAATGAGAAGTGGTCATTTAAAAATAACTAGTTTTAATAGGCCCTATTAAGAAAAGGAATGAAAACATGATAAAAGGTGACTGTAGATTATTTTGGAACTAAAGCAGATTTTAGAAATAATAGAAATTTGACTTATTATTTCTTGCCATGTCCAGAATAAACTTAGTAGAGTATAAGAGGTAAAGAAAAATGTAAATTAATTAAAATGTTCTGCTGTACATTTGAAGAGACCCAGGTTTTCATATTTGCAAGTGTATAGAGTAAGTCATTAGAGTAAGTCATTAGACCAACTTTTGTTGGTCTTATTTTACTAAATAATAATTGGTCACAATTAGAATTATAAATTGTTTACTTTTAAAATAGGGGTTTCTACAGCTTTTAAGAGTCAAAAAAAGTCCTTTTTAAAAATATTTAAAATACTCACCATTGATTTTAATTACTTTTATCTATAAAGACTTCAAAATCACTGCAGATGTTGATTGCAGTCATGAAATTAAAAGACGCTTACTCCTTGGAAGCAAAGTTATGACCAACCTAGATAGCATGTTCAAAAGCAGAGACATTACTTTGCCAACAAAGGTCCGTCTAGTCAAGGCTATGGTTTTTCCTGTGGTCATGTATGGATGTGAGAGTTGGACTGTGAAGAAGGCGGAGCGCCGAAGAATTGATGATTTTGAACTGTGGTGTTGGAGAAGACTCTTGAGAGTCCCTTGGACTGCAAGGAGATCCAACCAGTCCATCCTAAAGGAGATCAGTCCTGGGTGTTCTTTGGAAAGACTGATGCTGAAGCTGAAACTCCAATACTTTGGCTACCTCATGCGAAGAGTTGACTCATTGGAAAAGATGCTGATGCTGGGAGGGATTGGGGGCAGGAGGAGAAGGGGACGACAGAGGATGAGATGGCTGGATGGCATCACTGACTCGATGGATATGAGTTTGAGTGAACTCCGGGAGTTGATGATGGACAGGGAGGCTTGGCGTGCTGTGATTCGTGGGGTTGCAAAGAGTCGGACATGACTGAACGACTGAACTTAACTGATAAAGACTTCATTCTAATCTATGTAAATTTATTATAAATTCTGAAATAAGAAAATTTAAAATAATATGGTTCTACTGGACAGACTTCCAGAAAATGATTTCTACATCAGAACTCCAATAGATTAGTCGTGATCCAGTTTAAATAACTTTGATACGTTCCTTCTAGCTAATTTATGGAACAATTTCCTCTTTGTCCACTTATTTCTTGTAAATAGGGCTGCTCATCTAATTTTCCATGTTCACAATAATAATGTGAATTTAGTTATGAGATTTGGTGGTTTCTTACACTCATAAAATTGTATGAAAGTATATTTCTTTTTAATTTATTTATTTATTTTAGTTGGAGGCTAATTACTTTACAGTATTGTGGTGGTTTTTGCCATACATTCACATGAATCAGCTGTGAGTGTACATGTGTTCCCCATCCTGAACCCCCCTCCCACCTCCCTCCCCATCCCATCCCTCAGAGTCATCCCAGTGCACCAGCCCTGAGCACCCTGCATTGAAACTGGACTGGCAATCTATTTCACGTATGATAATATACATGTTTCAATGCTATTCTCTCAAATCATCCCACCCTCACCTGGAAAGATGGTAATCATGAACCTATATGTGAGACAGCAAAAGAGACACAGATGTAAAGAACAGACTTTTGGACTCTGAGGGGGAAAGTATATTTCTTAAGAAGCTTTTTTGTTTTACTTCAGATCCTCAAAGCTACCAGTGCTAATGAACATGAAGAAACTAAGGAAACCATCTTGCCAGAAACAGAGGAAACAAAACCACAGATGGAAAAGAAGGGCTCTTGTCCTCCACAAGGAACACTGAATAAAGCTATTACAAATGGTATGTGAAATAAGAAATGTGAATGGGTAGAAAATGAGAAATGTGGATTTAATAAATATTAGAAGAGCGAAAGTCACTTAGTCGTGTCCAACTCTTGGCGACCCCATGGACTATAGCCTGCCAGGCTCCTCTGTCCATGGGGATTCTCCAGGCAAGAATACTGGAATGGGTTGCCATTTCCTTCTCCAATAAGCCACCAAAGCCGCTGCTTAATCTATACACTCCAAATCACACGAGCAGCTCATATTTATAAGCAATATGTGGACAAAGAGGAAATAGTTCCTTGAATGTGTCAAATATAATAACTGCTTAACAGATCTATATTTTAGTATTTGTCATGACTGTTGATGTCAAATTTTGGAAATTAGAAACAATTAATAGATTTTTATTTAAAACCTACTTTTGACATTTAGTTTTAAGGTAGCTAGAAGGAACATTATACTTCTGGCAATATTAATGTTCTTATTAAACTTAAGCCCCACATTTTCAAACAGCTGTTGCCTTTAAAAGTTGTATAAAACTTAGCTTCCCTACTAAAATTTTAGAACATTTCATTGTCACCAAATATTTATAAAAGGTTAATATCGCAGATACTTTCAGTTTCTGGTCCAACATCATCACTCTATCCTAACAACAAATAAAGAGCTGAACAAATTGAAAATTCAACAAATCAACACTTCTTAGTTCCATCCAAGAACTGAGGTCACAGGGCAAATCACTGCCCCCCAAATTAGGGATAGTCAGATTGATACAGATAGGAGAAGCAAAAATGTGTTTAGAATCAAACCCCATACCCGCCAGAAACACTCAGAGGGCTCAGACAAACCTTGTGCACACCAGGACCCAGAGACCCCACAGAGACTGAGACAGAACTGTGTGTCAGTGTCTCCTGTGGAGGTACAGGTCAAAAGTGGACTTCTGCAGGGGCTCTGGATGCAGCAGACCTGGGTATGGCATAAGCCCCCTTGGAGGAGGTCGCCATTAACCCCACCACAGAGCCACCAGAACTTACATAGGACTGGAAAACAAACTCTTGGTGGGCACAAACAGAACCATGTGTGCTCCAGGACCCAGGAGAAATGAGCAGTAACCCCACAAGAGACGGACCCAGACTTGCCCATGAGTATCCAGGAGTCTCTGGTTGTGGCGTGGGTCGGCGGTGGCCTGCTGCAGGGCTGGGGGCACTGAGTATAGCAGTGCATGCATGGGACCTTTTGAAGGAAGTCGCCATTATCTTCATTACCTCCATCATAGTGTGAAAGTGAAAGTTAAGTTGCTCAGTCATGTCTGACTCTTTGCAACCCCATGGACTGTAGCCTACCAGGCTCCTCCATCCATGGAATTTTCCAGGCAAGAGTACTGGAGTGGGTTGCCATTTCCTTCTCCAGGGGATCTTCCCTACCCAAGGATCAAACCCGGGTCTCCCACATTGCAGGCAGATGCTTTACCATCTGAGCCACCAGGGAAGCCACCATGGTTTGGCCTCTGGTAAATAACAGAAAGGGAACACAGGCCCACCCATCAATAGAAAATTGGATTAAAGATTTACTGAACTTGGCCCCGTCCATCAGAACAAGACTCAGCTTCCCCCTCAGTCAGTCTCTCCCATCTGGAAGCTTCCATAGCCTCTTATCCTTCTCTATCAGAGGGCAGACAGAATGAAAATCACAGTCACAGGAAACTAACCAATCTGATCACATGGACCACAGCCTTGTCTAATTCAGTGAAACTATGAGCCATGCGGTATAGGGCCACCCAAGATGGATGGGTCATGGTGGAGAGCTCTGACAAAACATGGTCCACTGGAGAAGGAAATGGCAAGCCACTTCAGTATTCTTGCCTTGAGAACCCCATGAACAGTATGAAAAGGCAAAAAGATAGGACACTGAAAGATGAACTCCCTAGGTCAGTACATGCCCAGTATGCTACTGGAGATCAGTGGAGAAATAACTCCAGAAAGAATGAAGAGACGGAGCCAAAGCAAAAACACCACCCAGTTGTGGATGTGACTAGTGATGGAAGTAAAGTCTGATGCTTTAAAGAGCAATA
>NW_011494835.1:4031007-4040134 GCF_000754665.1 Bison bison bison
GCAAATTTGGCCTTGGAGTACAGAATGAAGCAGGGCAAAGGCTAATAGAGTTTTGCCAAGAAAATGTACTGGTCATAGCAAACACCCTTTTCCAACAACACAAGAGAAAACTCTACACATGGACATCACCAGATGGTCAGTACCAAAATCAGATTGATTATGTTCTTTGCAGCCAAAGATGGAGAAGTTCTACACAGCAAAAACAAGACCAGGAGCTGACTGTGGCTCAGATCATGAACTCCTTACTGGCAAATTCAGACCTAAACTGAAGAAAGTAGGGAAAACCACTGGACCATTCAGGTATGACCTAAATCAAATCCCTTATAATTATACAGTGGAAGTGAGAAATAGATCCAAGGGATTAGATCTGATAGACAGAGTGCCTGAAGAACTATGGAGAGAGGTTCATGACATTGTACGGGAGGCAGGGATCAAGACCATCCCTAAGGAAAAGAAATGCAAAAAAGGCAAAATGTCTGTCTGAGGAGGCCTTATAAATAGCTCTGAATAGAAGAGAAGCGAAAGGCAAAGGAGAAAATGAAAGATATATGCATTTGAATGCAGCGTTCCAAAGAATAGCAAGGAGAGATAAGAAAGCCTTCCTCAGTGATCAGTGCAAAGAAATAGAGGAAAACAATAGCATGGGAAAGTCTAGAGATCTCTTCAAGAAAACTACAGATACCAAGGGAACATTTCATGCAAAGATGGGCACAATAAAGGACAGAAATGGTATGGACCTAACAGAAGCAGAAGATATTAAGAAGAGGTGGCAAGAATACACAGAAGAGCTGTACAAAAAAGATCTTCACAACCCAGATAAAAAGAGTCGGACATGACTGAGGAACTGAACTGAACTGAGATTGATACAGAGAATCATAGTTTAACAGAGGAGAAACCTCTCTAGCTGAGGGTAGGAAAACATAAAATGTAATTAACAAATTAGCTGGAGGCTCAATGTGGGCAAGTCTGAGAGTTAATGACTCCAAGGGTAGCCCTGTTGTGGTGTTGGGGGGATATTCTTATGTGAGTTTTACCTTGAAGATCTTTCTGTCAAAGGGAGAGAAAAAGTAACTACTTTCAGCAACAGAGCATTCTGTGCTTAACAAGAACTGCCCTCAGAGAAATTATTTTATCAGAGTACCACCTCTAGGGACTTTTATTAGCCTAACCAACTGAGAAGAAAAATACCCAACTTCAGCCCTTTCTAGCCATCCCACACAACCTACGGGGATGAGAAAAGAAAAAAAAACAACCCTGAGGAGCACTTGTGAAATTTCTAGCTCAGGAGGCACAGGCTCACTAAAAGACTGAGGCCTAATCACAGGACTAGAGAACTCTTCTTCTTGCCCTACAGCTAACCACCACGTTACCACAGGTCCTTTTATACAGGACGTCATGTTCCCCTTTAAACAAAAATATATAGCATGTATTAAAAAGCACAGAACACAGTTGGAAGAGACAGAGAAACCATCAGAACCAGACCCAGATATGCTAAGGGTGTTGGCATTATCAGACCATGAATTTAAAACAACTCTGACTGATACACTAAGGGCTCCAATGGAAAGGTAGACAACATGTAAGTAAAGATGGGTAATACAAACAGAGAGATGGGAATTCTAAGAATCAAAACAGAAATGCTAGAAACTAAAAACACTTAACAGAAATGAATGCCTTCGATGGGTTCTTTAGGAGATTATACACAGCTGAGGAAAGAATTGCTGTGCTTCGGATTTGTCAGTGGAAACTTTCAAAACTGGTAAGCAGAGAAAAAATTGGGGAAAAAAATACAAATATCCAAGAACGATGGCACAACTACAAAAGTTGTGACATATGGGTAATAGGAATGCCAGAAAGAAAACAACAGAAGAGATATATAAAGTAATAATGACTGAGAATTTTCTCCAAATTAATGTCAAATAGCAAACCATAGACCCAGGAAGCTTGAGTACATGAAGCAGAATAAGTTATTTTAAAAAAACTTCAAACACTATACTTAACTGTGTAGTATACTCAAACTGGAGAAAATGAAAGATAAAGAAAACATCTTGAAAGAAGTTAGAGGAAAAAATACCTTACCCATAGAGAAACAAAGGTAAAAGTTACATCTAGTTTATTCTCAGAAACTATGTAAGCAAAAAGTGAAATATTTAAAGTGTTGAGACAAAACACACATACACACCAACTGTATTCTATGAAATTATCCTTCAAAAGTGAGAGAGAAATAAAGGCATTCTCAGATTAACAAAATTGAGAGAATTTGTTGCCAGTATACCTGCCTTGCAAAAGTTTTAAAAGTTTTTCAGAGAGAAGGAAATGATATAGGTCAGAAACTCAGAGGTACAAAAGTAGTATTCACAGCATTTTCACCAGGAGTAGTTTCCATCTTAAGAACCAACCCCAACCCACACCCCCACCCCCAGCTTTTTTTTTTTTTTTTTTTTGCTCATTCATAAGGAGCAACTCCTCATCTGTTCAAGTTTTATCAGGAAATTGTAGCAATTCCTTCACATCTTCAGGCTCCACTTCTAGCTCTCTTGCTATTTCTACTACATCTGCAGTCTTTCCCCACTAAAGTCTTGAACCCCTCAAAGTCATCCATTTAAAGCTATAATCAACTTCGAAACTCCTGTGAATGTTAATATGTTGACCTTTTCCAGTGAATCATCAATGTTCTTAATGGCATCTAGAATGGTGAATCCTTTTTAGGAGTAGAAGCTTTTCAATTTACTTTGCCCAGATCCATCAGAGAAATCACTATCAATGGCATCAATAAAATGTGTTTCTTAAATAAGACTTGAAAAGAGAAATTACTCCTTGATACGTGAGCTGCAGAATAGATGTTGTGTTAGCAGGCATGAATATATTGTATCTCTCCAACTGAGCTCTTGGGTGACTATTTGCATCGTCAATGGGCAGTATTATTTTGAAATCTTTTCTGAGCAGTTGGTCTTAACAGGGGGCTTAAAATGTTGAGTAAACAAAAAAATGTTGTAAACAAATGTACTGTCATCCAGGCCTTGTTGTTCAGGATTAGATTTAGCATTATTCTTAACGGCCCTAGGACTTTGGGAATGGTAAATGAAAATTGGCTTCAACTTAAGGTCACCAGCTACATTAGCCCTTAAGTTCCTCCTGTCCTTTGAAGTCAGGTATTGACTTCTCTCTAACCATGAAAGTGCTAGATGGTGTCTTCTTCCAATAGAAGACTGTTTTATCTGCACTGTAAATCTGTTGTTTCATTTAGTCATTGTCATTTAATTATTTTAGCTCAATAGTCTGCATAACTTGCAGCAGCTTCTGTATCAGCATTACCTTGCACTCTGATGTGATGGACACGGTGTCTTTCCTTAAAACTCATGAACAAACCTCCACTAGCTTCAAAATTTTCTTCTGCAGCTTTCTCATCTCTTTCAGCTTTCATAGACTTGGAAAGAGATAGGGTCTTGCTCTATTAGGTTTTGGTTTATGGGAATGTTGTGGCTTGTTTGAGGGCTCCCAGGTGGCACCATGGTAAAGAATCTGCCTGCCAGTGCAGGAGGCACAAGAGACACAGTTTTGATTCCTGGGTCAGGAAGACCCCCTGGAGTAGAAAATGGCAACCGCTGCAGTATTCTTGCCTGGATAATTCCATGGACAGAGGAGCCTGGCGGGCTACAGTCCATGGGGCTGCAAAGAGTCAGACAGGACTAAGAACAGACACACACACACATGGCTGGCTGGTTTCATCTTCTATCCAGACCACTAAAACTTTCTCCACATAAGCAACAAGGTTGTTTAATTTCCTTATCATTGGCATGTTTGCTGGAGTAGCACTTTTAATTTCCTTCAAGAACCTTTCCTTTGCATTTAGAACTTGGCTAACTGGTAAAAGAGGCCCATCATGGGCCTTCATGGGTTAGGCTTTCAACGTGCCTTCCTCTCTAACTTTTGATTTAAAATGGGAGACCTGTGACTCTTCCTTTCACTTGAGTACTTGGAGATTACTGTAGAGTAATCTCTAACTTTTGTAATCTCTCTAACTTTTGATTTAAAATGGGAGACCTGTGACTCTTCCTTTCACTTGAGTACTTGGAGATTACTGTAGAGTAATCTCTAACTTTTGTAATCTCTCTAACTTTTGATTTAAAATGGGAGACCTGTGACTCTTCCTTTCACTTGAGTACTTGGAGATTACTGTAGAGTAATTAATTGGCCTAATTTCAGTAATGTTGTGTCTCAGAATAGGGAGGCTCAAGAAGCCCCACATTCTGGGACATACAATGCACCTTAATAAACTTAAAAGATAAAAATCATACAATGTATGCTCTCAGACCACAGTAGACTTAAAGTATAATTTGTTAACAGAAAGGCAGATGGAAAATCCCCAAATACTTGGAGATTAACCAATAACATGTGTTCTAAACAACACAAGAGTCAAAAAAGAAAGGAGACATTTCTGAATATTTTGAGCTAAATTACAGTGAAGCTATAACTTACCAAAGTTTGTGGGATACACTGAAAACAGTGCTAAGAGGGAAAAGAATAGCATTTAATGCATATATTAGAAAAGAAGAAAAATCTAAAAATCCATCTAAGCTTCCACCTTGTTGCTGTTTAGTTGCTAAGTCGTGTCCGACTCTGCGACCCCATGGATTGTAACCCATCAGGCTCTTCTGTCCATGGGATTTCCCAGGCAGGAATACTGGAGTGGGTTGCCATTTCCTTCTCCAGGGTATCTTCCCAATCCAGGGATCAAACCCCGCATGTCCTGCATTGGTAGGCAGGTTCTTTACCACTGAGCCACCAGAGAATCAAGCCTCCACCTTAGGAAAGTAGAAAAAGAAGCAAAATAAATTCAAGTTAAGCAAAAGAGAAGAAATAATAAAAATTAAAGAAGGTATCAATACAATTGAAAACAAGAAATAGAGAAAATCAATGAAACAAAAAGCTTGTTCTTTGAAAAGATCAGTAAAACTGATTGCATTTCACTAGGCCAAGAAAAAAGAAAGTGAGTGAAGGCATTCAGTTGTGTCTGACTCTTTGCGACCCCATGGACTGTAGCCTACCAGGCTCCCCTGTCCATGGGATTTTCCAGGCAAGAATACTGGAGTGGGTTGCCATTTCCTTCTCCAAAGAAAAAAGAAAGCACAATCACTAATAGCAAAGAAATGGAACATCACTATAGATCCTATGGGCATTGAAAGGTTAATAAAGGAATACTACAGACAACTTTGTGTCCACAAATCTGATAATTTAGAAGAAGTGGACCAGTGCCTTGAAGGACTCGTTTGCCAAAATGCACACAAAAAGAAATAGGTAATTGGAATAAGACTATGTCAGTTAAAGAAATTGAATCAATGATTAATAACCTCCCCAAACAGTAAGGATCAGGCTCAGATGATTTCACTGGTGAATTCTACTGAACATTTAAGGAAGAAATTATACCTATTTTCTACAGTCTTTTCCAGAATATAGAAGCAGAGGGAAGCTTGCCAACTCATGAGTCTAGCAGTACTCTCCTACCAAAACCAAAGACATTACAGGGAAAAAAAACAAACAAACACAAAACTATAGACCAGTACCTCTGATGAACATAGATGTAGAAATTCTCAGTGATGTAATTCTCTATTAACAAATAGAGCTCAACAACATATAAAAGGAATTATGCTTCACAACCATGTGGGATTTATCATAGGTATGCAAGTTTGGCTCACATTTGAAAATAATTTAATGTAATCCATCACATCAAAAAGATAAAGAAGAAAAATCATGATCATATCAATAGATGTGGGAAAAGCATTTGACAAAATCCAGCATTCATTCATGATAAAAACTTTCAACAAATTACAGAGGAGAACTTCCTCAATTTGACAAAGAACATCAACTAAAAATCTACAGCTGCCATCATAATTAATCTTGAGAAAACAGCTTTCCCTGCAAGAATGTCCTCTCACCACTCCTTTTCAATATTTATTGGAAGTCCTAGCTAATACAATAAGACAAGAAAAGCGTTAAAAGGGTATACAAGGCATACAGATTGGGAAAGAAGAAATAAAACAGCCTTTGTTCACAGATGCCATGATCGTCTGTGTAGAAAATCCAAAGAATCAAGGGAAGAAAACTCCTGTAACAACTAAATAGTGAGTGTAATAAGATTGCAGGATACAGGGTTAATATGCCAAATTCAGGGGTTTTTTTCCTAATTACAAACAATGATCAAATGGAATTTGAAGTGAAAAACATACCACCGTTTACACTAGTACTCCCCAAAATGAAACACCTTCATATAATCTAACAAAATGTGTATAATAGCTACATGAGGAAAACTGCAGAATTCTGAAGAAAGAATTTAAAGAAAAAGTTAAATGTATAGACTTTCCGTGTTCATGGAAGACTCAATATTGTCACGGTGTTAGCTCATCTCAACTTGATCTATAGGTTCAATGTAACTCCAATCAAAATTCCCACATGTTGTTTCATGGATATCAACAGGCTCATTCTAAAATTTATATAGATATGCAAAGGACCAAGAACAACTAGCTCAGTATTGAAGGAGAAAAATTAAAAATTGGAGAACAGACCCTACTCACTTGCAAGACTTACTATAAACCTGAAGTAATCAAGACAGTGTGATTCGGTTAACATGAAGTCCATATATTAATGGAACAGAATAGAGGGCTCAGAAGTAGATCCACATAAACATAGTCAACTGGTATTTGACAAAGCAGCAAAGGCAACCCAGTGGAAGAAAGATAGTCTGATGGTAGATCTACTATTGGGCATACTTATGCAAAACAAATTAATCTAGATCAGACCTTATGCCCTTGATAAAAATTAACTCAAAGTGGATCATAGACCTAAATGTAAAATGCATAACAATGAGACTCATAGAAGGTAACATAGGAGAAAATCTAGATGACCTTAGTTATGGTGATTACTTAGGAAAAACAGGAAATCCATAAGTAATTGGTAAATTGAACTTCTTTAACATTGAAAACTTCTGCTCTGTGAAAACAATGTCAAGAGATTGAGCACACAAGCCACAAACTAGGAAAAAAATATTTACAAAACACACCTGATAAATACACAAAATATACCAAGAACTTACTTTTTTAACTTTTATTGGGTTATAGTTGATTTACCACGTTCTGTTGGTTTCATATATACAACAGACTGAATCTGTTATACATATACATGTATCCCCTCTTTTAAAAATTGTTTTCTTGTATAGGCCATTGTAGAGTATTAAGTAGAGTTCCCTGTGCTATACTGTAGGTCCTTATTAGTTATTTATTTTATGTATATTAATAGTAGTATGTGTATCTCAATCCTAATCTTACCACTTTATCCCTCCCCACACCGTTACTCCCCAGTAACTGTAAGTTTATTTTTTACCTCTATAACTCTATTTCTCTTTTGTGCTTACATGTGTGCTAAGTCTCTTCAGTCGTGTCTGACTGCAGCCCTCCAGGCTTCTCTGTCCATGGGACTCTCCAGGCAAGAACACTGGAGTGGGTTGCCATCCCCTCCTTCTGTTTTGTAGATAAGTTCCTTTGTAGACTTTTTTTAGATTCTACATATAAGTAATATCATATGATATTTGTCTTTCTCTGTCTGGCTTACTTCATTATGACATTCTTTAGGCCCATCCATATTGCTGCAAATGGCATTATTTCATTCTTTTTTATGGCTGAATAATATTTCATTCTGTATATGTACTACATCTTCTTTATCTGTTCCTCTGTTGATGGACGTTTAGATTGCTTCCCTATCCTGGCTATTATAAATAGGGCTGCAGTGAACATTAGGGTGCATGTATCTTTTCAATTATGCTTTTCTCTAGATATATGCCTAGGAGTGGGATTTCTGGATTGTATGGTAGCTCTGTTTTTAGTTTTTTAAGGAACCTCCATACTGTTCTCCATAGTGGCTGTACCAGTTTGCATTCCCACTACCAGTGTAGGAGGGTTTTCTTTTCTCCACAGCCTCTCTAGCACTTACTATTTGTAAATAAAATATACCAAGAACTTTTAAAACTCAATAATAAGAAAACAGACAACCTGATTAAAAATGGACCAAAGACCTTAAAAGGCACCTCATTGAAGAAAATATACAGATGGCAAATAAGCATATAATAATGTTCCCAACATCATATGTCATTACTGAATTGCAAATTACAACAGTAAAATACCACTATACACCCATTAGAATGGCCAGAAATCCAAAACACTGACACCAGATGCTAGTGAGGAGACAGAACTACAGGAACTCTCATTCATCACTGCTAAGAACACAAAATGGTGCAGCCAATTTGGAAGACAGTTTGGCAGTTTTTAACAAAACGTAATATACCCTAACTATATGATTCAGCAGTCACTCTCCTTGGTATTTTTTACACAAATGGGCTGAAACATTTTGCCCACAAAAACCTGCACACAAATGTTTATAACAGCTTTGTCCATAACTTCCAGAATTTTGGGGAATGCTAACACTTAACCAATTTGTCAGCATCATACTCCTGTTTCTTCCAAACTGTCCATCATCTCATAAACTTTTTCTTGTTAATGGTACTTTACTGAATTATAGTCAACATACCAGAAGTGTACAAATCTTGGAAGTGTACACACCTCCATGAATGTAGACAAATATATGCAGTGGAAAGTGATCACTCAGATGAAGATAACATAAAAGAGCTTTGCACAATATGACTTTACTGATCCCATTTCTGCTCTTTGGCATAGTCAATAAAGCAGAAATAGATGTTTTTCTGGAACTCTCTTGCTTTTTCAGTGATACAGTGGATGTTGGCAATTTGGTCTCTGGTTCCTCTGACTTTTCTAAAACCATCTTGAACATCAGGAAGTTCACGCTTCACGTATTGCTGATGACTGGCTTTGAGAATTTTGAGCATTACTTTACTAGCGTGTGAGATGAGTGCAATTGTGCGGTGGTTTGAGCATTCTTTGGTATTGCCTTTCTTTGGAATTAGAATGAAAACTGACCTTTTCCAGTCCTGTGGCCACTGCTGAGTTTTCCAAATTTGCTGGCATATTGAGTGCAGCACTTTCACAGCATCATCTTTCAGGATTTGAAATAGCTCAACTGGAATTCCATCACCTCCACTAGCTTTGCTCGTAGTGATGCTTCC
>NW_011494835.1:4040234-4053452 GCF_000754665.1 Bison bison bison
TGGAATTCCATCACCTCCACTAGCTTTGCTCGTAGTGATGCTTCCTAAGCCCCTTGACTTCACATTCCAGGATGTCTGGCTCTAGGTGAGTGATCACACTATTGTGATTATCTGGGTCATGAAGATCATTTTGTACAGTTCTTCTGTGTATTCTTGCCACCTCTTCTTAATATCTTCTGCTTCTGTTAGGTCCATACCATTTCTGTCCTTTATTGAGCCCATCTTTGCATGAAATGTCCCCTTGGTATCTCTGATTTCCTTGAAGAGCTCTCTAGTCTTTCCCATTCTGTTGTTTTCCTCTATTTCTTTGCACTGATCACTGAGGAAGGCTTTGTTATCTCTCCTTGCTATTCTTTGGAACTCTGCATTCAAATGTGTATATCTTTCATTTTCTCCATTACCTTTCGCTTCTCTTCTTTTCACAGCTATTTGTAAGGCCTCCTCAGACAGCCATTTTGCCTTTTTGTATTTCTTTTCCTTGGGGATGGTCTTGATCCCTGTCTCCTGTACAATGTCATGAACCTTCGTCCAGTTCCAGGAAACATCTAATTTTGCTTTATTGACTGTGCCAAAGCCTTTGACTGTGTGGATCACAATCAACTGTAGAAAATTATGAAAGAGATGGGAATACCAGACCACCTGATCTGCCTCTTGAGAAACCTGTATGCAGGTCAGGAAGCAACAGTTAGAACTGGACATGAAACAACAGACTGGTTCCAAATAGGAAAAGGAGTACGTCAAGGCTGTATATTGTCACCCTGCTTATTTAACTTATATGCAGAGTACATCATGAGAAATGCTGGGCTGGAAGAACCACACGCTAGAATCAAGATTTCCAGGAGAAATATCAATAACCTCAGATATGCAGATGATACCGCCCTTATGTCAGAAAGTGAAGAAGAACTAAAGAGCTTCTTGATGAAAGTGAAAGAGGGGAGTGAAAAAGTTGGCTTAAAACTCAACATTCAGAAAAGATCATGGCATCTGGTCCCATCACTTCATGGGAAATAGATGGGGAAACAGTGGAGACAGTGGCTGACTTTATTTTGGGGGGCTCCAAAGTCACAGCAGATGGTGATTGCAGACATGATATTAAAAGACGCTTACTCCTTGGAAGAAAAGTTATGACCAACCTAGATAGCATATTGAAAAGCAGAGACATTACTTTGCCAACAAAGGTCCATCTAGTCAAGGCTATGGTTTTTCCTGTGGTCATGTATGGATGTGAGAGTTGGACTATAAAGAAAGCTGAGAGCCAAAGACTTGATGCTTTTGAACTGTGATGTTGGAGAAGACTCTTGAGAGTCCCTTGGACTGCAAGGAGATCCAACCAGTCCATCCTAAAGGAGATCAGTCCCGGGTGTTCATTGGTACGACTGATGTTGAAGCTGAAACTCCAATACTTTGGCTACCTGATGAGAAGAGCTGACTCATTTTAAGAGACCCTGATGCTGGGAATGGAGAAGGAAATGGCAACCCACTCCAGTGTTCTTGCCTGGAGAATCCCATGGATGGAGAAGCCTGGTAGGCTGCAGTCCATGGGGTCCCACAGAGTCGGACATGACTGAAGTGACTTGGCAGCAGCAGCAGATGCTGGGAAAGACTGATGGCAGGAGGAGAAGGGGACAGCAGAGGATGAGACGGTTGGATGGCATCACTGACTCAATGGACATGAGTTTGGGTAAAGTCCTGGAGTTGGTGATGGACAGGGAGGCCTGGTGTGCTGTGGTTCATGGGATCGCACAGAGTCGGACACGACTGAGTGACTGAACTGAACTGCATTTCTGCTCTTGTGCTAGATTTATCATATATTTTACTTCTACATTTGTATTATTTTTACTTAAAAAGGCAAAAGTCTTTTTCTTTTTTTAAGTTAAAACAATCCCTTATATTTTTCCACATATTCTCTGATTCTTTACATTTCTTTCTGGCAGTCTGAGCTTCCATATGGTATACTTTACCTTCAGCCTAAAAACCTTCCTTTAGTATTTCTTGTTGTGTAGTTATTCTAGCAGTTAATCCTCTCAGCTTTTATTTGTCTGAAAATGTCTAAAAATTGAAGTACATTTAACATATAACATTAGATTAGTTTCAGGTGCATAGCAGTGATTTGATATTTGTACATATTACAAAATGATCACTACAATACATCTGTCATACGTGGTTAAAATATTTTTTCTTGGGATTAAAACTTTTTAAGGTCTATTCTCTTAGCAGTTTTCAAAAATGCAATACAGTGTGACTAACTGTAGTCACCATGCTGTACGTTACCTTCACATGACTTATAACCCTAACCCTAACTCTTCATATTATACATTCTTTGGGTTTTAACATATGTATTTAATGATATGCATACATAATAGTTTCAGTGCTCTAAAATTTTCCTGTGCTCTACTTATTCATTCCTCCTTCATCCTGGAATCCCCTGGCAACCACTGATTTGTTCCATAGTTTTGTAAACTTTAAAAAATTCCTCCTTATTCTTGGAGACTTTCCTCTCAGAGACCTTCATTTTTCTGCTTCCACCTTTGTGGTTGTTTTCTAGGTCTGTGGAAAACTGTATTCTAGAGCTTTCAATGCTCTCCTGATTTCAGTCCCCTGTTTCCAAGATTAAAATCTTTCACTTTTGCTGGTTTCCTCCTGGTTTTATTAGTGTACATCCTCAAGTAACTGCCTAAAAGAAAGGATACATGAGAGCTAAACTTTCAGTGTATGTGTCTGACTCTTTTCGACCCTATGGACTGTGGCCTGCCAGGTTCCTCTGACCTTGGGATTCTCCAGGCAAGAATACTGGAGTGGATTGCCATATCCTCCTCCAGGGGAATCTTCCTGACCCAGGGATCAAAGCTGGGTCTCTGCATTGCAGGTGGATTCTTTACTTTACTCTCTGAGCCACCAGGGGAGCCCAGCCATCAGACCTCACATATTATCCCCTTTAATAATTTGTATCAAACACCAACTGAGTTATCCATTCAATATAGATATTTAGTTTTCTGCCGTTAAAAAATGTGGCACCCTGCCACTCTGCACTTTAATGAATTTGAGAATTCATATTATGACCAATCACCTTATTCCTTGTGAAAAAACTACTGTAAAATATAAAATGAAGTAAACCTCATCATATTGCTATGACATTTTTAAAAAGTCAAATGAGAAAGTTTATAACTTTTAAGTATTCACATATAGTTTTAAAATATTTCTTAATAAAAATACTTCTTTTAAGTTGACAAAGACTTTGTAATTTATGATTCATGTCTTACTGTATATTATCTATGTCTAGATAGATATATCAATATGTGCTTTTTTATATTTCAGGAGCTATACTTTTTATGATATGGTGTGTAGTCTGGGCATTCTCAGGCCCTGAAGTTCTTCCTAATGGAAGTTTATTTGGACTGTTAGTTATCTTTTATTGTGCCCTTATTGGGGGGAAACTTTTAGAAGTCATTAGACTACCTTCAGTGCCTGAAATTCCTCCTCTTCTTGGTAAGTGAATAATTAGCTTTTATTTGTCATTAACTTATATGTAAATTATGATTATGTTCTAGTCAGAGTAGATATAATTTAGAACTATTTCAATGTAATATGATCTATATAGCTTTTTTATATGTGTACTTACTATATATGTGTATATATAGCTTGCTTATAGAAGTATTTATTCTCCATACACAGATTTTTCCTGAAATATGTTCTTAAATAATTTAAATATGCTCAATATATGATTGTTGTTGCTTTATCATTTAATAGGACATTTTTAAATTAACTTTTACATTTTTTATAGAAAAGGAAAAATTTGAAAGAAACTAAATTTTTCTATAGATAACCTAACTCAAATAAAATTTGTTGTTGTTTAGTCACTAAGTCATGTTCAGCTCTTTGCAATCCCATGGACTATAGCCCACAAGTCTTCTCTAGAAGTCCATGCGATTTCCCAGGCAAGAATACTGGAGTCGGTTGCCATTTCCTACTGCAGGGGATCTTCCCAATCCTGGGATCGAACCTGCGTCTTCTGATTGGCAGGTGTATTCTTTACCACTGAGCCACCTGGGAGGCCCTCAAATACAATTACAAGATTCAAATACTATCATGACTAGGGCACCAAAATGTTTTATAGTTCTTGGGTGAGTTCCTTGGGCATCTCCACTGTGTATATTCATTGGTGTATCATCTGCCTAAACAATGTTACATCCTATTTCTTCATCACCATTGCTATGTAACTCTCCAGGTAGACAAGAGGAAAATTAGCAGAAAAACTTCTTTTAGAGGTGTTTTATATCTTCTAAGTATTCAATACATTCTAATATTTAGTTACTGCCAAAAGAGGTAATCACTCCATCCTATCTCTAACACCCTTTCTGTGTTCATAACACCCTTCAGCACCTCACAAGTATTTACTGGATCTCTTTTCCACTTCTCCAAAGCTTCCACTCTAGTCCTAGCTCAGGCTATTAGTTTCTAACTATTCCATGAACTATGGCAGAGCCTTTTTTCTGGTCCCTCCTTAGTTTTATGTCTATCTCATTTACCAGTACCATCACATAGACAATGCAACACTCGTTATCTCACTTCCTGCCTAAAACTTACCCTCAGTGCTTTACTCTGCCAAAACCAGGGAAAGTAGGGAGTAAAGGAAGCTTTCCATGATCTGGCCCCTCCTGCCCATTCCCCACTCCCAACTAGTCCTTAATGTTCCATCAATACTGAATTACTTGTTTCACACCATTGAGGTATATCATTTCTTATCTCCATTCCTTTATGCTGTCCCTCTACTTGTATGTAACCTATCCTTCACCAAAGTAATGAGAGATACAGTGTGTTTGAAGAAGGGATATTAAACATTTCTGATTTCTGTCTGAGAAAAATGAACTGAATCAGACGTGGTTTATTTTTTTTTCTTCTAAGGGATGTTACTGGCTGGTTTTGCTGTTAGGAATGTTCCATTCCTCAGTGATATTACCTATATTAGTAATGAACTGTCTTCAACTTTAAGAAATACCGCCCTTACCATTATTCTAGTGCGAGCTGGGCTTGGACTCGATCCACAGGTAGATTTCCAATTACACCTTGAATATGGTTATTTTAAATATTAGAGGCTTATGGAAAAGAAAAATAGGCAGAATTTTTCTTATAGTTGTTTCAGGTAGAGCAAAACTAAGACAAAGAACAAAGATTTTGCAGAAATATTGGCGCCTTAGTGTCTACTTCTGATCATATTACTAATATGAGAAGAAATCACTGTGATGTAAGATCTCTATTAGTAATAGTCTTTAATTATTTACATAGAGATAGATGTCCCTTATGCAACATTTGTATTATTTTGGAGTTACAGCTTTTCTGTGGAGAGCTCTTTACTTTTCAGTTAACAGAGGATAAGGTTATCCCATAAAAGGTTTTTGCTTCTGTTTTGTTTTTTCAGAATGATTATGAATTTCAGTAATATTATTCTTTCAGGAATTTTTCCCACAGAACTATGTTCCTGATTATATTTATATTTTTATAAAAGCTAATCTTTTAAAATATTTCTTAAAATATTACTATCAAGGAATCATAAATTAGTTTTTTAAAGATACATATTCATAAATATAACAGCTATTCAGGATATAACAAATGTGGCAAATATATAAGATTGGTGAAAGTATTTGAAGAGCATAAATAATTATAGACAGTGATAAGTTATTATATTATCCAGGTAAAAATTTGAACCAATGAGAAAATTTGAAAATTTTCCCTTTTAGTTAATTATGCATTTTTTATGTGATTTTCTCCTTTGGCATGTTATAATTATGACACTAATCACACAATTCATCCCTAAAAGTTAACTGATGGAAACAAACCTATTGGATACTTTCAATATACTATTTACTAGGAAGATTAAGGAGGGTAGAAATATTTATTTAATCACAGAAAACTGAGTCATTTTAATAATTAAAATAGAACAGCACTTTATAATATGAAATAGTTTAAATCCAATATATGATGACATATAAAATGAGCTGTATTAGCATTTAAAGCACATGGGATATCTGGGAGATTTAATTTAATAAGATTATCACTCAAAAAAGATTATATAATTCAATATTTGCTTAAAATAATTTTCTTATTGGCCACTACAAGCTTGTCTAAGTGTGACTATGTTTGTATTTCAGGCTTTGAAGAATTTGAAGCGAGTTTGTTTAAGATTGTCTATGGGTCCATGTTTAATGGAGGCTTGTTCAACTGCTGTTATTTCCCACTTCCTTATGAATTTTCCCTGGCAGTGGGGATTTCTGTTGGGGTAACTTTTTCTCATTTTTCTCTATGAAAATATTCAGTTAAAATGCTTGGTTATTAAAATATTCAGAATATTGTATAGAAAAGTTTATCATTAAAATTCTTTTCACTGTGGTAGAGAATCTTGGAAATCAGTTGGTCCGAAATAGAACCATGTCCTAAATCTACTATATCCTTGACAAATATTCATAGCTCCTAAGTGCTTAATTCTAAGATAATTCACTTTATCAGTTTATTTTTTCTTCTATATTGTAATCCATCTCCAGTTTTTTATTTATTTTTTTGGTTGGCTGGATCTTCATTGCTGTGTGGGCTTTTCTCTAGTTGTGGAAAGCAGAGGCTTCTCTCTAGTTGCAGTGCACAGGCTTCTTATTGCGGTGGCTTCTCTTGTTGCTGAGCACAGGCTCTGGGGTGAACAGGCTTCAGCAGTTGTGGTTCTCGGGCTCTCAAGCACAGGCTCAGTAGTTATGGTGCGTGGTCTTAGTTGCTCCATGGCATGTGGGATCTTCCAGACCAGGGATCAAACCCATGTCTCCTGCACTGGCAGATGGATTCTTTACCACCGAGCCACCAGGGAAGCCCTGTTTTTTTTAATTTTTATTTTTTGGCTTTGCTGGGTCTTCCTTGCTGTGTGCAGTCTTTCTCAAGTTACAGTGATTGGGGTCTAATCTCTAGTTGTAGTGCACAGGCTTCTTTGCTGTGATTTCTCTTATTGCAGAACACAGGCTCTAAGTGTGGGCTTCAGTAGTAGAGGCACGCAGCCTCAGTGGTTGTGCTGCACAGGCTTAGTTGCTCTGTGGCATTTGGGATCTTCCAAGACCAGAATTCAAGCCCTGTCCCCTGCATTGGCAGATGGATTCCTAACCACTGGACCACCAGGAAAGTCCCTATCTCTATTTTTTAATTAATCTAATGGCCTTTTCCTTGTACGCTATATGTGCACATATATATAATATGTATGTATTATGTATAGCATATGTATTTTATAATTATGAAAAATATTTTATGTAGATATTATAACAAAAACAAGCAAACACTATTTTCCTAGATCCTGTGTCCCATCTATTATTATCTATCATCTATTTCTTTTCATGTCCAAGTTCTTCAGAATAATAGTCTATGATTACTATCTCTATATCTTCAACTTGTTTTCATTTTTCAATCCATTTAATTTTTGCCTCCACTTACCGACTCGATGGACGTGAGTTTGAGTGAACCTCAGGAGTTGGTGATGAACAGGAAGGCCTGGCGTGCTGCAATTCATGGGGTCACAAAGAGTCGGACACGACTGAGCAACTGAACTGAACTGAACCCATTCCAGTGGATCCCAGTATGCATTTTCTAACTAAATTAACAATTTTTTGGTATCCTTAGGTGACTCTTAAAATTTTGATCTACTCAATATTTAGTGGAATCTTTTATTCAATCAAAGGACTCTATATCTATTTCTTGTCCAGGTCTTGAATATATCTTTTATCCCTCCTCAGTTCTCTTTTATTTTGTCCTTTTGTAACTCCCTTCTCCATATATATTAGTTTTTCTTTATACTTTTCATCTATTTGCCTTTGCAGTACACACTGGAAAATTTTCTCTGCTTAGTTCTCTAGCCTTTTCAGTCACACTCTACTGTTATGTCTGTATCACCTATTTATTTATTTATTTTATTTTGACAATTAATTTCTAAGAATAAAATAGTTAAATGTTATGAACAGATACAGTGTACTTTCGTGATTCTGAGGATATTTATAGTTATTCTGAAGTCATGTTCTTATTGTTCACTTTTTAGTATATCTCTTTCCTCAGGTGTAAAATTTTCCATTTAATGAATATGGTGCCTCAATTCAAAGTATTGACTTTCCCCAAATATTTGGTAATAATTTAATGGGTACTAATTTTTTAAGTTGAAACTTACTATTAATTTGTGATTATTTTACCTGTTGGCTGTTGCCTTCTTGCAGAGAATAGGCCACTCATGCTACCAAGCAAGTTTCCTTAGAAGATCAAACTGAGATTAAGATTCTTTTTTTTTTTTTAAGTTGTACCATGTGGCTTTCAGGATCTTAGTTCTCTAACCAGGTATTGAACACAGGCCACCACAGCAAAAGAAAGCACCGAGTCCTAACCACAGGATTGCCAGATAATTCACTAAGATTATTATGCAGATTATTTATTAAGGGAGCTCTCAGTAGAAACTTCTGAATAAAGAAAGCCAGATAGGAGTGTAGGAAAAGTCAGTGGTTCCAAAACTTTGCTACCCATTAAAATCACCTGGGGAGCTTTTGAAAATCTGAGTAATTAGAGGAGTGATGCTGGGAAGATGGCAGAATAAGAAACTCCAGCCTCACTTTCCCACATGAAGACAGTATCATAACAATGTGAGGACCAGATTACCTTTATGTAACTCCAGAAACCACTTGAGAGGTTACAGCATTCCATGTAAGCACAAGGCCAAGAAGAGGCACATTGGAGCAATTAGAACATTATATTGCCCTTAACCATCATACCCATGCCCCTCTTGCTCAGCAAGGGGCAATCAGGAGGAAACACCCAACATTTGGCTTCTCCCTCAAGAGGAAAAGAAAAAGCTGGAACATTTGTTCTGAATTCTGGCTTTTTAAGAAGCTGCCAAGGGACTGGTTTCTGTCTTATCTGACTTGGAGCACTGACAGAAAAGAGAGTGGCACATTTTAGATGCCTGAGGTCCACTGAGAACAAAGGTAAGTGCTATGTGTTGCTATACTCCAGAGATATTGCAGTACTGCTAATAGACACTTGGGATACTCTGGAGTAGGAAAAGGCCAAAGTCCAGCTGGATATAATGCACCAAAGCCAGAGAAGGCACATTACAGAAAAGTTTGAGAGATTTCCAGAATCTTTAGCTGGGTTGATTGGTGGTCTTTCCCTACTGAAGAAGTCCACAAAGATCAGGAGAGGTGGCTGTTTTTTCAAAACCCAAATTTCATTAAAAGATAACAAGACATACAAAGCAACAGGGAATTAGGGCTCAATCAAAGGAACAAAATTAAACTCCAGACACCAGCCTTAAACAAATAGAAATGTATCAGTTACTCAACAAAGAATTCAAAATAACTATCATAAAGAGGCCCAGTGAGCTCAAAGATGTCACAGACATCTAAAAGAAAACAGGAAAATAAGGCATGAACAAAGTGAGAATACCAACAAACATATAGAAACTGTAAAAAAAAAAAAAGAACCAAAAATAAATTCTGGACCTGTAGAATAATACAATTAAATGAGACATTGACTATAGGAGATCAACTGCAGACTAAATCAGACAGAAAAAAGAATCTGTGAACTTGAAGATAGGTCATTTGAAATTACAGAATCAGAGGAGCAAAATGACAAACAAGGAGAATAAAGAGATCCTAAGGGACTTGTGGGATGCCATTTAATGGGCCAGTTACACATTACGGGAGTTTCAGAAAGAGGAGAGAAATAAATGGTTTGAAAGCCTATTTGAAGAAATAATAGCCCCAAACTTCCAAATTTGAGGAAGGAAATTGACATACAAATTCAAAATGATCAAAAAACTCCCATTAAAATAAAACCAAAGAGACCTACACTGAGAAATATACTCAAGCTGTCAAAAATCACAGCAAGTGAGAATTTTAAAAAACAATGAAAGAAAAGCAAGATCTCCTGTAAGATAATAATTGAATTTCTCAATGGAAACCTTGCAAACCAGAAGGGAATGGGATGATATATTCAAAATGCTAAAAGAAAAAAAGAAAAAGAAAAAAGCCCCAGCCAACCAAGAATATTATATCTAGCATACCATATGTAAAAACTTCATGACATTGAATTTGGCAATGATTTCTTGGATATGACACTAAAAGCACAAGCAACAAAAGTGAAAATAGATGGAACTGCATGAAACTTGAAAATTTTTGCATGCAAAGGAAACAAAATGAAAAGGCAGCACACAGAATGGAAGAAAATAATTATAAACCATATATCTGGAAAGAGATCAATATTCAAATATGTTTAAAAAAAAAAACCCCTATAACTCAGCAAATTTTAAAAACCTGACTATATAATGGGCAAAAAACTTACCTAGACATTTCTACAAAGAAGATATACAAATAGCCAATAAGCATATGAAAGTGCTCAATGTTTATAATCATTAGAGAAAGACAAATAAAAGCCACAAGGAAATAGCACCTCATACTCATTAGGATGGTTACTATTAAAAAAAAAAAACAAAAACTAGACAATAACAAGCACTGACATAGATGTGGAGAAATTGGAATATTCATACCATGCTATTAGGTATATAAAATGGACCATTCCTATGGAAAATAGTTTGGAGGTTTCTCAAAACACTTAAAGTAAAACTACCATTTAATCCAGCAATGCCACTTCTGGGTATATATCCCAAAGAACTGGAAGTAGGATATCAAAGAGATATTTGCACACTCAACATTCATTGCAACATAATTCACAGTAGCCAAGAGGTAGAGGCAGCTCAAATATCCATGGACAGATGAATGGATAAAGAAAATACACACACACACAGGAATATTACTCAGCTGTAAAAGGAAACCCTGTCACATTCTACAGCATGGATAAACCTTGAGGATACTATGTTGGGTGAAGTAAGTCAGAACAAATACTGTACAAGTCCACTGATATATCTGGAGTCTTCAAAATCATCTTAACAGAAAATAGAATGGTGGTTGTCAGGGGCTTGGGTGAGAGGGGAAAGGGTACTGTTCAGTTACAGAGTTTCGATTTTGCAAGATGAAAATGTTCTAAGTTAAACGATTATGTGAATATCATTAGCACTACTGAAATGTACACATAAAAATAGCTAAGAAGGTTAACTTTATATTATGTATTTTTTACAATTAAAAAAACTTTACAGTATCCCAGTATTCAGATCAAACTCCTTCCTAAATCAGATCGGAGTGTCTTAGAATGTGACTCAGGCATCAGCATTTTTTCTAAATCCCCAAGTAAATGGTAAGATAACTCTCAGATATCACTGATTTCTGATATTTAAACCTTTGTGTAATGCTGCTGCTGCTAAGTCGCTTCAGTCGTGTCCAACTCAGTGCGACCCCATAGATGGCAGCCCACCAGGCTCCCCCGTCCCTGGGATTCTCCAGGCAAGATCACTGGAGTAGGTTGCCATTTCCTTCTCCAATGCATGAAAGTGAAAAGTGAAAGTTGGAAGTCACTTGGTCGTGTCCGACTCTCAGCGACCCCTTGGACTGCACACCCCACCAGGCTCCTCTGTCCATGGGATTTTCCAGGCAAGAGTACTGGAGTGGAGTGCCACTGCCTTCTCTGTTTGTGTAATAGCCTCTTCCTAAATGTGGGCTGAACTTACTGACTTGCTTCTAATCAATGGAATACTGAAGAAGTGATAGGACATTACTTTTATGATTAGGTCATAAGACGATGGCTTCTGTCTTCCTTGTTCTCTCTTGCAGTCTCTTTAATTGCTTTCTTGGGGGGGAGTAAGCTGCCATGTTGGGTGCAGCCCTGTGGAGAAGCCTTCATGGCAAGAGACTGAAGACCTATCAACCACCATGTGAATAAACTTGGGATCAGGGTTTCTCCTACTCACCTCATGAGAGACCTTGAGTAGGAAGAGGTATACAGCTAATTCATACCCAGATTGCTGACCCACAGAGGTTGTGAGTTAATATGTGTTGTTTTAAGCTTCTAGATTTGGGCATGATTTGTTAAGCAGCAACAGATAAATAGTAGACCAGGTGGTTCCAATGTGCAGTAAAGTTCAGGAACCACTGAATTAGGCAAATACCTTTTTTCAGAGAATTCTAGGTTTTTCCTGAGTCCCTCAGGAAATCTTGTCTGTAAACCAGGAAGGTTGTACAGCCAGAGGCAAAGGAACTGAACTGTTAAACCCTCACATCAGTCAGTCACTGGCAGGAGCTGTCTGAAACGGGGAAGTGGGGCATCTCCTTAGCATTAGTAGGCAAGCTTCTGTTAGCAGTGCAAGGCTCCCACAAAGCTGCTGGTGTTAGTGGTTAGGAGTCAATAAGCAGCAGCTGGGGAATGTGTGCACTGGCCTGACTCGAGGGTTCTGGTAGGGACCACGTGCTTCACTCCACATAGTTACTGCAGGATTGAGGAGGTGAAAGTGGAAATGACAAGGCAGGGTTGTAGATGGGATGTTCAGTTCAGTTCAGTCACTCAGTCATGTCCGACTCTTTGCGACCCCATGAATCACAGCATGCCAGGCCTCCCTGTCCATCACCAACTCCCAGAGTTCACTGAGACTCACGTCCATCAAGTCAGTGATGCCATCCAGCCATCTCATCCTCTGTCGTCCCCTTCTCCTCCTGCCCCCAATCCCTCCCAGCATCAGTCTTTTCCAATGAGTCAGCTTTTCGCATGAGGTGGCCAAAGTACTGGAGTTTCAGCTTTAGCATCATTCCTTCCAAAGAAATCCCAGGGCTGATCTCCTTCAGAATGGACTGGTTGGATCTCCTTGCAGTCCAAGGGACTCTCAAGAGTCTTCTCCAACACCACAGTTCAAAAGCATCAATTCTTCGGCACTCAGCCTTCTTCACAGTCCAACTCTCACATCCATACATGACCACAGGAAAAACCATAGCCTTGACTAGACAGACCTTTGTTGGTAAAGTTATGTCTCTGCTTTTGAATATGCTATCTAGGTTGGTCATAACTTTCCTTCCAAGGGGTAAGCGTCTTTTAATTTCATGGCTGCAGTCACCATCTGCAGTGATTTTGGAGCCCCAAAAAAAAGTCTGACACTGTTTCCACTGTTTCCCCATCTATTTGCCATGAAGTGATGGGACCAGACGCCATGATCTTCGTTTTCTGAATGTTGAGCTTTAAGCCAACTTTTTCACTCTCCACTTTCACTTTCATCAAGAGGCTGTTTAGTTCCTCTTCACTTTCTCCCATAAGGGTGGTGTCATCTGCATATCTGAG
>NW_011494835.1:4053552-4063289 GCF_000754665.1 Bison bison bison
ATATCTGAGGTTATTGATATTTCTCCCGGCAATCTTGATTCCAGCTTGTGCTTCTTCCAGTCCAGCGTTTCTCATGATGTATTCTGCATATAAGTTAAATAAGCAGGGTGACAATATACAGCCTTGACGTACTCCTTTTCTATTTGAAACCAGTCTGATGGGATGTACCAACAAAGTATTCTGAGCAGGAATTTCTCCATTCCTCACGGGTGTCATCTGCCACCCTAGAAATTTTCCCATTTGCCTTTGTAACTTAGGTGCTCATACTATTCCTTCTTTTGGACAGATATCTTCCTTACTGACTTGTTCAAGAAATAGAAGTGGTGTGGAGACTACATCTTACCATTCTTATAGCAGTATTCTACATAATCACCATTCGATTTCCTCAGAGGTCCCCCCTACTCCCAGCATCTGCCATTTCTGGGCTTGGGGCATTTTTAGAATACACCATATCTTCTGTAGCAGTCTTATATGCATTTTGGCTTATGGATCCCTTTTTCAACCCTAAACCACCTGTCTCTTATCTTCCTGGGATACACTTAGTTTCTTGTCCACTGAAGATTCCCATTTTGTTTTCTAGCTAGCTTATGGACTTTCCTATTATTTTCATATCTTTATTTCAAATATTTTTGAGATGGAGGTAGAGGCAGCAATTTGTGCTTGACCTAACATCTTGAACAGAATTTCTGTAAAATTTTAACAGCACTAAATAATATGTGAGTATTTTTTGTGTGTGCTCAGTCATGTCCAACTCTTTGCGACCCTGTGGACTATAGTTTGCCAGGCTCCTCTGTCGTGGGATTTTCCCAGCAAGAATACTGGGTGGGTGGCCATTTCCTCCTCCAGGGGATCTTCCAGACTCAGGGATCGACCCCACATCTCCTGCGTCTCCTGCATTGCAGGAAGATTCTTTACTGCTGAACCACTGGGGAATTTTTCCCATTGTTAGATGAGATTTACTCAAAAGCAGAATTTTTACTTTCAAAGTCATCATAAAGATTAATATATTGGTTGTACAATTTACTATAAAGCACTGTTTCATTAAAAGGATGTTTTTAAATTGGTTTTCAAAGATTTTTCTCTCAGTTTTGTAGTCGGTGCAGTTTCTCCTGCTGTTGTTGTCCCTTCCATGCTACATTTGCAAGAAAAGGGATATGGTATTGAGAAAGGCATTCCAACCTTATTAATAGCTGCCAGCAGTTTGGATGACATCTTGGCTATCACTGGATTCAATGCATGCTTCAGCATAGTTTTCTCCTCAGGTAAACAAAACAGCTACCATATAATTCAGTGCTTTCTTTGTTCTTTAAACAAGTTTTCTAGCTTTCCTTCATTTATTGATGAAGACTTTCCAATTTAACATGTTTTTATTCTTCATAGAAAGCTCATTCTAGACCACAAAAGGAATTTCAATGGGTTAAGATACCACTACTTAATACAAATGATTTCCTTTTAATAACCAAATATTCCAATTAATTTTATAATCCATATTATTACCATTTATCTGCTCATTTTGCTTTGGAATTTTATCAGTTTTCAGTAGAAAAATTTAGGCCACAATATTATTAGTGCTACTAATATATCTAGTAGATAATTTGGAGATGTACCTTTCTGGCTATCATTTTAAATAACTGATTGTTCTGTTATTAAGACAACTTAAATGTGTGGAGTGTGGACAACTGTGTGTCCTTTTGGTAGTGATGGGACAAGATCCTGTACCAATTCTAAATCCCAGGGAGACATTAGGTGTTGAATGTCACTCAGTGATTGCAGAAGTGAACATTCCACATTTAATAATACTTTAATTATCTGCCAATATATGAAGTCCAGTCTTCTGAATTATTAACCGAAACACCAAAACATATTAAAGTTGAAAAGTTATATATATATATAGGTTCTCTTAAAATCATAAGATATAAATGACTAAGAAGGAAAAAAGAAAATATAAGAATGAAATCTATTATAGTCATGTGTGCATGTGTGTGCTCAGTCGTGTCTGACTCTTTGTGACTGCATGGACTGTATGTAGCCCAGCGCCAGGCTCCTTAGTCCATGGGATTTCTCAGGCAAGAATACTGGAGTGGGTTGCCATTTCATACTCAAGGGGATCTTCCCAACCCAGAGATCGAACCCACATCACTTGTGTCTCTTTCACTGGCAGATGGATTCTTTACCACTTTGCCACCTGGGAAGACCCCCAGGAATAATATTAATCTTTTGATGTACATCCGCCCAGACTTCTCCTTTTCTCCCTCTCCACGTCTATCTCTAGCTTGCTTTCTCTCCCTCCCAAAATTCTTATAAAATTAATGAACATTAACCATACTTACTTATAACCTGAGTTGTTTTCAATTTAACTGTGTATTATAAACATCTAATTTATTTGTAAATATGTTTCTATGACATTTTTATTGGTTCCATCATATTTGAGTGGCTGCATGACTTTCAACTTGACATGTTGAAAATTTAAATTGACACCACTATCTGCTATTAAAATGCTGGGTTGAACATTTTACAGCTGAATAGTTGTACTTAATATTTTATTAACCTTACAAGAGAAACTGTTAAGTTAAAAAGGATATAACACAATAAGATTTTTGAAATATATTGCCACAATATCATGTCCCACCAGGATACATAAGCATGCCACTTTCTCTTCACCTTCTTCAAAATTAGATATTTAATAGTCCTTTTTACCTTAGCCACTTTGATAGGTCTCTTTAAATGAAGTATTTTGAATACTAGTGATGTTAAATGTTCATGTTTATTGTCTATTATCATTTGGGAATTTCTTAGAGATTACTTTTCTTGAAATATTTTGCCTATATCCTGTAAGCATGTTCATCTTTTGTTTTGATTTGTTAAGGCTCTGGTTGTGCATAAAATTAAGAATGATAAACCATTTGTTTTATATCCTATGCTTTTTGTAATTTAACTTCATCTCTTTTTTTGCCATTCAGAAGACCTAAATTTTTTATTGTCAGATCTGGCAATCTTTTCCTTCATGACTGATACCAGTCATTCTTTCAAAAAATATTTTTTGTGCTCCTCTTCCATTGCACCAGCTACTGTATCAAATGCTGAGGATAAACAGTGGATAACAGTATTAGTTTTTATTGAGCAATTGCTTGGTACTTGCTGTAAGTTCTGTCGATGTTTCAGCTCAATAATCACAACAGTGCTATGCTCATTTTACTGATAAGGAGACTAAGGAACAGAGATTAAGTAACTTGCTCGAAGTCAGAGATCCAATAAGTAGGGAACCAATAGGGAAATCTGGCAGTCTGACCTCAGACCCACACTTTTAAGTACTATTCTATACTGCCTCCCAACATAGCAGACAGAAAAGGCCATGTAGCCTGTGTTCTCAAGGAAATTATCTTAAACAAATAATTAAGGATGGAATAAATATTACATAGTATAAGATGCTAGGGGAACAGGCTACAGGAGACCAAACCTAATTTGAAGAGGACCAAAAAAGTGAAAACAAGCAGGTACATGCTTAAAAATATCCTCTTCCACCACATGACTGTGTAAAGTGTCTCTTGAAATTTTAAGAGCTCTTTAAGTTTTATTATACACATTAGATCTTCAAAACATCTATATTTTGGAGTTTGGTAGATACTGAGATCTCACTTTACCTGTGGAGTCAATTGGCCCTTTTACCATTATGCAGTATCCTATCTTTATCTCTTGTGACAGTATTTGACCTAAGGTCTGTCTTGTCTGGTAAAAGTATGACTGCCCCTTCTCTCTTTGAGGTACCATTTGCATGGAATATCTTTTTCCATCTTTAAAGTTATAGTAATCTGTTTAAAATGATAGCAACTTCAGTTGCATACAAAAAGTCTACTTTTCTACTCCTCTCTCACCCTCCTCACCTTATGTTACCTGTGCCACAAATTACACATTTTATTGTATATACATTAACATAATTTTATAATTAGTTATTTTTTGTGCTTCTATCTTCAATTCTCTAACAGAATTAAAAGTGATTTCCTCACCACCATTACAGTATTACTGGATTCTTAATTCATCTATCTAACTTTACTGGAGGTTTATGTTTACATGCTTTTATGTTCAGTTCAGTCGCTCAGTCGTGTCCGACTCTTTGTGACCCCATGGACTGTTCATTACCAACTCTTGGAGCTTACTCAAACTCGTGTCCATTGAGTCGGTGTTACCATCCAACCATCTCATTTTCTGACATCCCCTTCTCCTCCCACCTTCAGTCTTTTCCCAGCATCAGGGTCTTTTCAAATGAGTCGGTTCTTTGCATCAGGGGACCAAAGTATTGGAATTTCAGCTTCAGCATCAGTTCTTCCAATGAATACTCAGGACTGATTTTCTTTAGGATGGAGTGGTTGGATCTCCTTGCAGTCCAAGAGACTCTCAAGAGTCTTCTCCAACACCACAGTTCAAAAGCATCAGTTCTTTGGCACTCAGCCTTCTTCATAGTCCAACTCTCAGATCTATACATGACTTCTGGAAAAACCATAGTCTTGATTAGACAGACCTTTGTTGGCAAAGTAATGTCTCTGCTTTTTAATATGCTGTCTACATTGGTCATACCTTTCCTTCCAAGGAGTAAGTATCTTTTAATTTCATGGCTGCTGTCACCATCTGCAGTGATTTTGGAGGCCAAGAAAATAAAATCTGACACTGCTTCCCCATCTATTTTCCATGAAGTGATGGGACCAGATGCCATGATCTTCATTTTCTGAATGTTGAGCCAACCTTTTCACTCTCCTCTTCCACTTTCATCAAGAGGCTCTTTAGTTCTTCTTCACTTTCTGCTATAAGTGTGGTGTCATCTGCATATCTGAGGTTATTGATGTTTCTCCTGGCAATCTTGATTCCAGCTTGTGCTTCTTCCAGCCCAGCATTTCTCATGATGTACTCTGCATATAAGTTAAATAAGCAGGGTGACAATATACAGCCTTGACATACTCCTTTTCCTATTTGGAACCAGTCTGTTGTTCCATGTCCAGTTCTAACTGTTGCTTCTTGACCTGCATACAGATTTCTCAGGAGGCAGGTAGGGTGGTCTTGTATTCTCATTTCTTTAAGAATTTTCCATAGTTTGCTGTGATCCACACAGTCAAAGGCTTTGGCATAGTCAATAAAGCAGAAGTAGATGGTTTTCTGGAACTCTCTCGCTTTTTCAGTGATCCAACTGCTACTGCTGCTAAGTCACTTCAGTCGTGTCCAACTCTGTGTGACCCCATAGACGGCAGCCCACCAGGCTCACCTGTCCCTGGGATTCTCCAGGCAAGAACACTGGAGTGGGTTGCCATTTCCTTCTCCAATGTGTGAAAGTGAAAAGTGAAAGTGAAGTTGCTCAGTCGTGTCCGACTCTTAGCGACCCCATGGAAGGCAGCCTACCAGGCTCCGCCCATGGGATTTTCCAGGCAGGAGTATTGGAGTGATCCAACAGATGTTGGCAATTTGATCTCTGTTCCTCTGCCTAGTCTAAATCCAGCTTGAACATCTGGAAGTTCGTGGTTCACGTACTGTTGAAGCCTGGCTTGGAGAATTTTGAGCATTACTTTGCTAGCATGTGAGAGAAGTGCAATTGTGCGGTAGTTTTGTGTGTTGCTAACATCTTTTTATTTACACTTGAAGGATTCCCTTTAAGATTTCTTGTTAGGCAGGTTTAGTGGTGATGAACTCCATCAACCTTTGTTTATCTGGGGAAGTCTCAATTTCACCTTCGCTTTGGAGGACAGTTTTGTGGGATATTATTCTTGGTTGGCATTTTTTCTTTCAACACTTTGGATATGTCATCCTGCCTTCTTCTGACCTATAAGGTTTCTGCTGTGTAAAGTGTTAGTTGCTCAGTTGTGCATGACCCTTTGTGACCCCCATGGACTGTAGCCCAGTAGGCTCCTCTGTCCATGGAATTCTTTAGGCAAGAATACTGGAAGGGGTTTCCATTTTCTTCTCCAGGGGATTTTCCCAACCCAGGGATCAAACCCAGGTCTCCTGCATTGGAGGCAGATTCTTTACCGTCTGAGCCACCAGGGAAGTTCTTCTGCTCTGTAAGCCTCTGATAATTTTATGGGCATTCTCTTTTATGTGATGGGTTGCTTTTCTCTTGCTGTAACTTTTTAAATGAGCATAAAGCCTTTTAGACTGTATGTTGGTGTTAAGCTGGTGTCTCTGTGGGGGATCACGATTCTGGAGTTCCCGTTCCACTATCATGCTGTTGTCACCCTACACTTCTGCTATTTTTAATGGGAAAATATTTCTAAAATATGTATATTGAGTACCTTTTTGTATTGAGCTGAAAACACAGAGCACAACTAGATTTTTTTGTGTGACTCTAGATCATTTTTTAAAATGTATTACCATAAAACTACGTGTATGCATAAAGCATAAAATGTATTGGAAAATCAGCTGATCCTTGAATAATCCTAGGATTAATCCTGGGATAAATCTTTTTTTATGTTGTTATTATTATTAAATTGTCCTTTTTATGTTTAAATCATTTGCCATAATAGAATAGCAGAGAACAACATTATTAGCCATCCTCTGCCAGTCTCTATGCATTCTTCTACCTGACCTGGTTCTTTTAGGTTGGGTGTATAAGGGGAGAACCACCCCACTCCAGTACTCTTGCCTGGAGAATCCCATGGACGGAAGAGCCTGGTGGGCAGCAGTCCATGGGGTCACACAGAGTCGGCCACGACTGGGCGACTTCACTTTCACTTTTCACTTTCATGTATTGGAGAAGGAAATGGCAACCCACTCCAGTGTTCTTGCCTGGAGAATCCCAGGGATGGGGGTGCCTGGTGGGCTGCCGTCTATGGGGTCACACAGAGTCGGACACGACTGAAGCGACTTAGCAGCAGCAGCACAAGGGGAGAACATTGTGGTTTCTTCTTCGTTTTCTGGCCTATTTATTCAATGAACATTTCTGAGTTGTGTATACATATTAAATCTCTGGAGAGTACACTTTTATCGAATAAATCTGCATGTTTTCATGAGTGTGAACTTTAAAGGTCCATTTTTGTGTATTTATTCTGTAATAACATACCTTTCTTTATGAATCACCTACATTTGATTCCCTACTGTGTTGGCTATATGAAAATACCTCTCTATGACATGTTTTTCTTATTGTGTGCCCTTACAGGTAACATATCTAGTAACGTCCTATCCTCTCTTCGGGATGTAATTCTTGGTGTGCTTTTAGGAATTGTTTTGGGAATGTTTGCTCGACATTTTCCAGGTAGCGATCAGGTAAATAAAAAATAATCTTTATTTGGAAGTACAGTATTAGACATTTCTCTTAAAAATTTGAACTTTTGATCCATGAAATACTTTAATCTTTAGTTTTCTTTCTCCAAAAGTAGCCTCCAATGCCTATTCTCTGCTTAAAACTGAGCATAGTTGTCATTGATCCACGTCAGTGGCCCCAATCTGAAGTCTCTGCTTCCTTATTACACAGAGAATATCAGAAAAATGTACTTAATTCAGAGGAACTTCTCCATTTCGTCCTACTTCTTCTTTCACCAAATTGCTGTTGACTCCTGACTTTTTTTCCTTATCTTTTTCCCGCAGACATTCCATTGAACATTTTGGGGGAAATATATTCCCATTCATTTCTGCATATTTTCTGACTTAAATTCTCTCCCTCTCCCTTTGAATAAGGCAACACTATCAACTCTTTCCTGCTCTAAAAGATATGCCATTACTCTTTGATTTCTGTAACTTCCATCTTAATTTCCCTGTAGTTATTGTTTCAGCTAAAAAGATACTCAGACATTTATTTTTAAGAATTCTTTGGATTTGTTATGTGCAACTACAGATTATATGGGTCTCTTTTCTTTCTCTCTTCTCTTACAGTTAAAGTATTATAACCATTTTACTGACGGTAGTATCAGAGATGTGGCAGAAAATGAAACTTAATAGTTGCAAATTTTGTCACAAGTCTGCTAAAATATGTGGTGAGAAATAAAGTCAAACTTTAGATGTTATTTGATATAGCATATAAAGACATGGTATCAAAGGGTCAGTAATAAATGATAGATAATATAATTATTATATATTTAATGTAAATTAATTTCCAAATATCTGTCTAATTCTAGGGAAAACTTGAAGTGAAGAGAGCATTTTTAATTTTGAGTATGTGTATTTCTGCTGTCTTAGGCAGCCACCGATTTGGTATGAACACAGCTGGAGGATTGTGCGCACTAGTATTGAGTTTTACTGCAGGGACAGGTTGGTCCAAAGAAAAGGTGAATATTTTTATACAAATTTTTTAAAAGATAAAATAACTGCATTTTTTACATCTGAAATGGACATTTAAGAAGTCTTACTCTATTAAAAAATATATGACTTTTAAAAAAATATATGACATTTTGATTCCACTTGTTTGACTTAATATGAATAGAACGCTAGATTTCTGATTAAAAGATAGATATGCAACAAAGGCTTACTGTATATAGCACAGGAAACTATAGTCAATTTCTTGTAATAACCTATAATGGAAAATCATTTGAAAAATTAAATATGTGTATATGTCTAACTGAATCGCCTTGCTGTGTACCTGAAACATTGTAAGTCAACTATACTTCAATAAAATATGTCTATTAAGAAAAAAAACTAAAAAAGAAATATTAATTCTAGGAAGATGTTCCATAAGTTTGTATCTTCAAGGTGAATGAATCAATCAAGGAATAAAATATTCAAGAAAAAGAACTGGAAATACACTAAAATGCAATCAGAAGTTGAGTGATCACATTAGTCTTTTTCCTAAGTTTAATGCAATATGATTATATAACTTATTTTAATTATGCAATTAATATGTGAAACTATGCTCATAAAATATAAAGAATAAGAAGGTACACATATGTAATAAAATGAGAAATACTCCTTTTCCCTCCCTATCCCCAAATATCAAATCCCCTTCCCAGGTCATTTCCTCTAATCACTCCTCTATTTGTAGACATTCCATTTTTTGTTATTACAAACAACACAACCATGAACAGTCATATTCATATGTGGTTTTGCAAATGTATGAATACTTCTGTAGGAATAGATTTCTAGAAATGGAATGACTGAATTTAAAAATGGTACATTTCTATTTTGGTGGTTACTGCCAAATTAGGCTTTCCAGGTAGCACTAGTGGTAAAGAACCGGCCTGCCAGTGCAGGAGACGTGGGACATGCGGGTTCAATTCTTGGGAAAGGAAGATCTCCTGGAGTACGAAATGGCAACCCACTCCAGTATTATTACCTGGAGAATCCTGTGAACAGAGGAGCCTGGTGAGCTATAGTCCATAGGGTCACAAACAGCAGGGCATGACTGAAGTGACTTAGCACATTGCCAAATTATCCCTTAAAAGATTTTATTTATACTATTTACTACACTGGACTGGAAGAAACACAAGCTGGAATCAAGATTGCCGGGAGAAATATCAATAACCTCAGTTATGCAGATGACACCACCCTTATGGCAGAAAGTGAAGAGGAACTCAAAAGCCTCTTGATGAAAGTGAAAGTGGAGAGTAAAAAAGTTGGCTTAAAGCTCAACATTTAGAAAACGAAGATCATGGCATCTGGTCCCATCACTTCATGGGAAATAGATGGGGAAAGAGTGTCAGACTTTATTTTTCTGGGCTCCAAAATCACTGCAGATGGTGACTGCAGCCATGAAATTAAAAGACGCTTACTCCTTGGAAGGAAAGTTAAGACCAACCTAGATAGCATATTCAAAAGCAGAGACATTACTT